>NW_026283341.1:0-1889 GCF_023373465.1 Oncorhynchus keta | reverse complement strand
ACAGCTCTAACTAGTATTTATACCACTGATAGACTTCATGAGCAGCTGGTTTCAGTACTACAGCTCTAACTAGTATTTATACCACTGATAGACTTCATGAGCAGCTGGTTTCAGTACTACAGCTCTAACTAGTATTTATACCACTGATAGACTTCATGAGCAGCTGGTTTCAGTACTACAGCTCTAACTAGTATTTATACCACTGATAGACTTCATGAGCAGCTGGTTTCAGTACTACAGCTCTAACTAGTATTTATACCACTGATAGACTTCATGAGCAGCTGGTTTCAGTACTACAGCTCTAACTAGTATTTATACCACTGATAGACTTCATGAGCAGCTGGTTTCAGTACTACAGCTCTAACTAGTATTTATACCACTGATAGACTTCATGAGCAGCTGGTTTCAGTACTACAGCTCTAACTAGTATTTATACCACTGATAGACTTCATGAGCAGCTGGTTTCAGTACTACAGCTCTAACTAGTATTTATACTACTGATAGACTTCATGAGCGGCTGGATTCAGTACTACAGCTCTAACTAGTATTAATACCACTGAGTAGACTTCATGAGCAGCTGGTTTCAGTACTACAGCTCTAACTAGTATTTATACCACTGATAGACTTCATAGAGCAGCTGGTTTCAGTACTACAGCTCTAACTAGTATTTATACCACTGACAGACTTCATGAGCAGCTGGTTTCAGTACTACAGCTCTAACTAGTATTTATACCACTGATAGACTTCATGAGCAGCTGGTTTCAGTACTACAGCTCTAACTTGTATTTATACCACTGACAGACTTCATGAGCAGCTGGTTTCAGTACTACAGCTCTAACTAGTATTTATACCACTGATAGACTTCATGAGCAGCTGGTTTCAGTACTACAGCTCTAATCAGTATTTATACCACTGATAGACTTCATGAGCAGCTGGTTTCAGTACTACAGCTCTAACTAGTATTTATACCACTGATAGACTTCATGAGCAGCTGGTTTCAGTACTACAGCTCTAACTAGTATTTATACCACTGATAGACTTCATGAGCAGCTGGTTTCAGTACTACAGCTCTAACTAGTATTTATACCACTGATAGACTTCATGAGCAGCTGGTTTCAGTACTACAGCTCTAACTAGTATTTATACCACTGATAGACTTCATGAGCAGCTGGTTTCAGTACTACAGCTCTAACTAGTATTTATACCACTGATAGACTTCATGAGCAGCTGGTTTCAGTACTACAGCTCTAACTAGTATTTATACCACTGATAGACTTCATGAGCAGCTGGTTTCAGTACTACAGCTCTAACTAGTATTTATACCACTGATAGACTTCATGAGCAGCTGGTTTCAGTACTACAGCTCTAACTAGTATTTATACCACTGATAAGACTTCATGAGCAGCTGGTTTCAGTACTACAGCTCTAACTAGTATTTATACCACTGATAGACTTCATGAGCAGCTGGTTTCAGTACTACAGCTCTAACTAGTATTTATACCACTGATAGGCTTCATGAGCAGCTGGTTTCAGTACTACAGCTCTAACTAGTATTTATACCACTGATAGACTTCATGAGCAGCTGGTTTCAGTACTACAGCTCTAACTAGTATTTATACCACTGATAGACTTCATGAGCAGCTGGTTTCAGTACTACAGCTCTAACTAGTATTTATACCACTGATAGACTTCATGAGCAGCTGGTTTCAGTACTACAGCTCTAACTAGTATTTATACCACTGACAGACTTCATGAGCAGCTGGTTTCAGTACTACAGCTCTAACTAGTATTTATACCACTGATAAGACTTCATGTGGTTTCATACTAATCTAATCAGTATTTATACCACTGATAGGCTTCATGAGCAGCTGGTTCATACTACAGCTCTA
>NW_026283340.1:0-16513 GCF_023373465.1 Oncorhynchus keta | reverse complement strand
TGTCTCTATTATGTTATTACAGACCAGCGAGATCTACTGTCTCTATTATAATATGACAGACCAGCTAGATCTACTGTCTCTATTATGTTATGACAGACCAGCCAGATCTACTGTCTATTATATTATGACTAGATTATATTATATGACAGACCAGCTCTACTGTCGCTATTATATTATGACTACTACTGTCTCTATTATATTCTAGATGATTATATTATGACAGACCAGCTAGATCTACTGTCTCTATTAAAATATGACAGACCAGGTAGATCTACTGTCTCTGTTATATTATGACAGACCAGCTAGAATACTGTCTCTATTATAATATGACAGACCAGCTAGATCTACTGTCTCTATTATAATATGACAGACCAGCTAGATCTACTGTCTCTATTATAATATGACATACCAGCTAGATCTACTGTCTCTATTAAAATATGACAGACCAGGTAGATCTACTGTCTCTGTTATATTATGACAGACCAGCTAGATCTACTGTCTCTATTATAATATGACAGACCATCTAGATCTACTGTCTCTATTATAATATGACAGACCAGCTAGATCTACTGTCTCTATTATAATATGACAGACCAGCTAGATCTACTGTCTCTATTATATTATGACAGACCAGCTAGATCTACTGTCTCTATTTGTACAGATGACTACTGTCCAGCTTAGATCTACAGACCAGCTAGTCTCTGTTATATATATGACAGACCAGCTAGATCTACTGTCTCTATTATAATATGACAGACCAGCTAGATCTACTGTCTCTATTATAATATGACAGACCAGCTAGATCTACTGTCTCTGTTATATATATGACAGACCAGCTAGATCTACTGTCTCTATTATAATATGACAGACCAGCTAGATCTACTGTCTCTATTATAATATGACAGACCAGCTAGATCTACTGTCTCTATTATATTATGACAGACCAGCTAGATCTACTGTCTCTATTATATTATGACAGACCAGCTAGATCTACTGTCTCTATTATAATATGACAGACCAGCTAGATCTACTGACCAGGTAGATCTCTGTTATTATAATATGACAGACCAGCTAGATCTACTGTCTCTATTATAATATGACAGACCAGCTAGATCTACTGTCTCTATTATAATGACAGACCAGGTAGATCTACTGTCTCTATTATATTATGACAGACCAGCTAGACCTACTGTCTCTATTATAATATGACAGACCAGGTAGATCTACTGTCTCTATTATATTATGACAGACCAGCTAGATCTACTGTCTCTATTATAATATGACAGACCAGCTAGATCTACTGTCTCTATTAAAATATGACAGACCAGGTAGATCTACTGTCTCTATTATATTATGACAGACCAGCTAGATCTACTGTCTCTATTATAATATGACAGACCATCTAGATCTACTGTCTCTATTATAATATGACAGACCAGCTAGATCTACTGTCTCTATTAAAATATGACAGACCAGGTAGATCTACTGTCTCTGTTATATTATGACAGACCAGCTAGGAATACTGTCTCTATTATAATATGACAGACCAGCTAGATCTACTGTCTCTATTATAAGATGACATACCAGCTAGATCTACTGTCTCTATTATAAGATGACATACCAGCTAGATCTACTGTCTCTATTATAAGATGACATACCAGCTAGATCTACTGTCTCTATTATAATATGACAGACCAGCAAGATCTACTGTCTCTATTATAAGATGACATACCAGCTAGATCTACTGTCTCTATTATAATATGACAGACCAGCTAGACCTACTGTCACTATTATAATATGACAGACCAGCTCGATCTACTGTGTCTATTATATTATGACAGACCAGCTAGTTCTACTGTCTCTATTATACTATGACAGACCAGCTAGATCTACTGTCTCTATTGTATTAAGAGAGACCAGCTAGATCTACTGTCTCTATTATGTTATTACAGACCAGCGAGATCTACTGTCTCTATTATAATATGACAGACCAGCTAGATCTACTGTCTCTATTATGTTATGACAGACCAGCTAGATCTACTGTCTCTATTATAATATGACAGACCATCTAGATCTACTGTCTCTATTATATTATGACAGACCAGCTAGATCTACTGTCTTCATTATAATATGACAGACCAGCTAGATCTACTGTCTCTATTATATTATGACAGACCAGCTAGATCTACTGTCTCTATTATAATATGACAGACCATCTAGATCTACTGTCTCTATTATATTATGACAGACCAGCTAGATCTACTGTCTCTATTATAATATGACAGACCAGGTAGATCTACTGTCTCTGTTATATTATGACAGACCAGCCAGAATACTGTCTCTATTATAATATGACAGACCAGCTAGATCTACTGTCTCTATTATAATATGACAGACCAGCTAGATCTACTGTCTCTATTATAATATGACAGACCAGCTAGATCTACTGTCTCTATTATAATATGACAGACCAGGTAGATCTACTGTCTCTATTATAATATGACAGACCAGCTAGATCTACTGTCTCTATTATAATATGACAGACCAGCTAGATCTACTGTCTCTATTATAATATGACAGACCAGCTAGATCTACTGTCTCTATTATAATATGACAGACCAGCTAGATCTACTGTCTCTATTATAATATGACAGACCAGCTAGATCTACTGTCTCTATTATAATATGACAGACCAGCTAGATCTACTGTCTCTATTATAATATGACAGACCAGCTAGATCTACTGTCTCTATTATAATATGACAGACCAGCTAGATCTACTGTCTCTATTATAATATGACAGACCAGCTAGATCTACTGTCTCTATTATAAGATGACAGACCAGCTAGATCTACTGTCTCTATTATATATGACAGACCAGCTAGATCTACTGTCTCTATTATAATATGACAGACCAGCTAGATCTACTGTCTCTATTATATTATGACAGACCAGCTAGATCTACTGTCTCTATTATAATATGACAGACCAGCTAGATCTACTGTCTCTATTATATTATGACAGACCAGCTAGATCTACTGTCTCTATTATAATATGACAGACCAGGTAGATCTACTGTCTCTATTTATATTATGACAGACCAGCCAGGAATACTGTCTCTATTATACTATGACAGACCAGGTAGATCTACTGTCTCTATTATAATATGACAGACCATCTAGATCTACTGTCTCTATTATAATATGACAGACCAGCTAGATCTACTGTCTCTATTAAAATATGACAGACCAGGTAGATCTACTGTCTCTGTTATATTATGACAGACCAGCTAGATCTACTGTCTCTATTATAATATGACAGACCATCTAGATCTACTGTCTCTATTATAATATGACAGACCAGCTAGATCTACTGTCTCTATTAAAATATGACAGACCAGGTAGATCTACTGTCTCTGTTATATTATGACAGACCAGCTAGGAATACTGTCTCTATTATAATATGACAGACCAGCTAGATCTACTGTCTCTATTATAAGATGACATACCAGCTAGATCTACTGTCTCTATTATAAGATGACATACCAGCTAGATCTACTGTCTCTATTATAAGATGACATACCAGCTAGATCTACTGTCTCTATTATAATATGACAGACCAGCAAGATCTACTGTCTCTATTATAAGATGACATACCAGCTAGATCTACTGTCTCTATTATAATATGACAGACCAGCTAGACCTACTGTCACTATTATAATATGACAGACCAGCTCGATCTACTGTGTCTATTATATTATGACAGACCAGCTAGTTCTACTGTCTCTATTATACTATGACAGACCAGCTAGATCTACTGTCTCTATTGTATTAAGAGAGACCAGCTAGATCTACTGTCTCTATTATGTTATTACAGACCAGCTAGATCTACTGTCTCTATTATAATATGACAGACCAGCTAGATCTACTGTCTCTATTATAAGTTATGACAGACCAGCTAGATCTACTGTCTCTATTATAATATGACAGACCATCTAGATCTACTGTCTCTATTATATTATGACAGACCAGCTAGATCTACTGTCTCTATTATAATATGACAGACCAGCTAGATCTACTGTCTCTATTATATTATGACAGACCAGCTAGATCTACTGTCTCTATTATAATATGACAGACCAGCTAGATCTACTGTCTCTATTATATTATGACAGACCAGCTAGATCTACTGTCTTAAAATATGACAGACCAGGTAGATCTACTGTCTCTGTTATATATGAAGACCAGCTGTCTCTATTATACTATGACAGACCAGGTAGATCTACTGTCTCTATTATAATATGTATTATATATATGACAGACCAGCTAGATCTACTGTCTCTATTATAATATGACAGACCAGCTAGATCTACTGTCTCTATTATGTATATGACAGACCAGCTAGATCTACTGTCTCTATTAAAATATGACAGACCAGGTAGATCTACTGTCTCTGTTATATTATGACAGACCAGCTAGATCTACTGTCTCTATTATAATATGACAGACCAGCTAGATCTACTGTCTCTATTATAATATGACAGACCAGCTAGATCTACTGTCTCTATTATATTATAACAGGCCAGCTAGATCTACTGTCTCTATTGTATTATAACAGACCAGCTAGATCTACTGTCTCTTTTGTACTATGACATACCAGCTAGATCTACTGTCTCTATTATAATATGACATACCAGCTAGATCTACTGTCTCTATTATAATATGACAGACCAGCTAGATCTACTGTCTCTATTATAATATGACATACCAGCTAGATCTACTGTCTCTATTATAAGATGACAGACCAGCTAGACCTACTGTCTCTATTATAATATGACAGACCAGCTAGATCTACTGTCTCTATTATATTATGACAGACCAGCTAGATCTACTGTCTCTATTATACTATGACAGACCAGCTAGATCTACTGTCTCTATTAAAATATGACAGACCAGGTAGATAGATCTACTGTCTCTGTTATATTATGACAGACCAGCTAGATCTACTGTCTCTATTATAATATGACAGACCATCTAGATCTACTGTCTCTATTATAATATGACAGACCAGCTAGATCTACTGTCTCTATTAAAATATGACAGACCAGGTAGATCTACTGTCTCTATTATATATGACAGACCAGCTAGAACTACTGTCTCTATTGTATTATGACAGACCAGCTAGATCTACTGTCTCTATTGTAATATGACATACCAGCTAGATCTACTGTCTCTATTATAATATGACATACCAGCTAGATCTACTGTCTCTATTATAAGATGACATACCAGCTAGATCTACTGTCTCTATTATAATATGACAGACCAGCAAGATCTACTGTCTCTATTATAAGATGACATACCAGCTAGATCTACTGTCTCTATTATAATATGACAGACCAGCTAGACCTACTGTCACTATTATAATATGACAGACCAGCTCGATCTACTGTCTCTATTATATTATGACAGACCAGCTAGTTCTACTGTCTCTATTATACTATGACAGACCAGCTAGATCTACTGTCTCTATTGTATTAAGAGAGACCAGCTAGATCTACTGTCTCTATTATGTTATTACAGACCAGCTAGATCTACTGTCTCTATTATAATATGACAGACCAGCTAGATCTACTGTCTCTATTATGTTATGACAGACCAGCTAGATCTACTGTCTCTATTATAATATGACAGACCATCTAGATCTACTGTCGCTATTATATTATGACAGACCAGCTAGATCTACTGTCTTCATTATAATATGACAGACCAGCTAGATCTACTGTCGCTATTATATTATGACAGACCAGCTAGATCTACTGTCTCTATTATAATATGACAGACCAGCTAGATCTACTGTCTCTATTATATTATGACAGACCAGCTAGATCAGACCAGGTAGATCTACTGTCTCTGTTATATTATGACAGACCAGCCAGGAATACTGTCTCTATTATACTATGACAGACCAGGTAGATCTACTGTCTCTATTATAATATGACAGACCATCTAGATCTACTGTCTCTATTATAATATGACAGACCAGCTAGATCTACTGTCTCTATTAAAATATGACAGACCAGGTAGATCTACTGTCTCTATTATAATATGACAGACCAGCTAGATCTACTGTCTCTATTATAATATGACAGACCAGCTAGATCTACTGTCTCTATTATAATATGACAGACCAGCTAGATCTACTGTCTCTATTATATATGACAGACCAGCTAGATCTACTGTCTCTATTATATTATGACAGACCAGCTAGATCTACTGTCTCTTTTGTATTATGACATACCAGCTAGATCTACTGTCTCTATTATAATATGACAGACCAGCTAGATCTACTGTCTCTATTATAATATGACAGACCAGCTAGATCTACTGTCTCTATTATAAGATGACATACCAGCTAGATCTACTGTCTCTATTATAAGATGACAGACCAGCTAGACCTACTGTCACTATTATAATATGACAGACCAGCTCGATCTACTGTCTCTATTATATTATGACAGACCAGCTAGATCTACTGTCTCTATTATATTATGACAGACCAGCTAGATCTACTGTCTCTATTATAAGATGACAGACCAGCTAGATCTACTGTCTCTATTATAATATGACAGACCAGCTAGATCTACTGTCTCTATTATAAGATGACATACCAGCTAGATCTACTGTCTCTATTATAATATGACAGACCAGCTAGACCTACTGTCACTATTATAATATGACAGACCAGCTCTCTACTGTCTCTATTATAATATGACAGACCAGCTAGATCTACTGTCTCTATTATAATATGACAGACCAGCTAGATCTACTGTCTCTATTATATTATGACAGACCAGCTAGATCTACTGTCTCTATTATAATATGACAGACCAGCTAGATCTACTGTCTCTATTATAATATGACAGACCAGCTAGATCTACTGTCTCTATTATACTATGACAGACCAGCTAGATCTACTGTCTCTATTATATTATGACAGACCAGCTAGATCTACTGTCTCTATTATATTATGACAGACCAGCTAGATCTACTGTCTCTATTGTAATATGACAGACCAGCTAGATCTACTGTCTCTATTATATTATGACAGACCAGCTAGATCTACTGTCTCTATTATAATATGACAGACCAGGTAGATCTACTGTCTCTATTATAATATGACAGACCAGCTAGATCTACTGTCTCTATTATAATATGACAGACCAGCTAGATCTACTGTCTCTATTATAATATGACAGACCAGCTAGATCTACTGTCTCTGTTATATTATACATGACCAGCTAGATCTACTGTCTCTATTATATTATGACAGACCAGCTAGATCTACTGTCTCTATTATAATATGACATATAATATGACCAGCTAGATCTACTGTCTCTATTATAATATGACAGACCAGCTAGATCTACTGTCTCTATTATAATATGACAGACCAGCTAGATCTACTGTCTCTATTATAAGATATGACATACCAGCTAGATCTACTGTCTCTATTATAATATGACAGACCAGCTAGACTACTGTCACTATTATAATATGACAGACCAGCTAGATCTACTGTCTCTATTATATTATGACAGACCAGCTAGATACTGTCTCTATTATATTATGACAGACCAGCTAGATCTACTGTCTCTATTATAAGATGACATACCAGCTAGATCTACTGTCTCTATTATAATATGACAGACCAGCAAGATCTACTGTCTCTATTATAAGATGACAGACCAGCTAGATCTACTGTCTCTATTATAATATGACAGACCAGCTAGATCTACTGTCTCTATTATAATATGACAGACCAGCTAGATCTACTGTCACTATTATAATATGACAGACCAGCTAGATCTACTGTCTCTATTATATTATGACAGACCAGCTAGATCTACTGTCTCTATTATATGACAGATGACATCTACCAGCTAGATCTACTGTCTCTATTATAATATGACAGACCAGCTAGATCTACTGTCTCTATTATAATATGACAGACCAGCTAGATCTACTGTCTCTATTATGTTATGACAGACCAGCTAGATCTACTGTCTCTATTATAATATGACAGACCATCTAGATCTACTGTCTCTATTATATTATGACAGACCAGCTAGATCTACTGTCTCTATTATAATATGACAGACCAGCTAGATCTACTGTCTCTATTATATTATGACAGACCAGCTAGATCTACTGTCTCTATTATAATATGACAGACCAGCTAGATCTACTGTCTCTATTATATTATGACAGACCAGCTAGATCTACTGTCTCTATTAAAATATGACAGACCAGGTAGATCTACTGTCTCTGTTATATTATGACAGACCAGCCAGGAATACTGTCTCTATTATACTATGACAGACCAGGTAGATCTACTGTCTCTATTATAATATGACAGACCATCTAGATCTACTGTCTCTATTATAATATGACAGACCAGCTAGATCTACTGTCTCTATTAAAATATGACAGACCAGGTAGATCTACTGTCTCTGTTATATTATGACAGACCAGCTAGATCTACTGTCTCTATTATAATATGACAGACCAGCTAGATCTACTGTCTCTATTATAATATGACAGACCAGCTAGATCTACTGTCTCTATTATATTATGACAGACCAGCGAGATCTACTGTCTCTATTATAATATGACAGACCAGCTAGATCTACTGTCTCTATTATAATATGACATGCCAGTTAGATCTACTGTCTCTATTATAATATGACAGACCAGCTAGATCTACTGTCTCTATTATAATATGACAGACCAGCTAGATCTACTGTCTCTATTATATTATGACAGACCAGCTAGATCTACTGTCTCTATTATAATATGACAGACCAGCTAGATCTACTGTCTCTATTATAATATGACAGACCAGCTAGATCTACTGTCTCTATTATAATATGACAGACCAGCTAGATCTACTGTCTCTATTATAAGATGACAGACCAGCTAGATCTACTGTCTCTATTATAATATGACAGACCAGCTAGATCTACTGTCTCTATTATAATATGACAGACCAGCTCGATCTACTGTCTCTATTATAATATGACAGACCAGCTAGATCTACTGTCTCTATTATACTATGACAGACCAGCTAGATCTACTGTCTCTATTATAATATGACAGACCAGCTAGATCTACTGTCTCTATTATATTATGACAGACCAGCTAGATCTACTGTCTCTATTATAATATGACAGACCAGCTAGATCTACTGTCTCTATTATATTATGACAGACCAGCTAGATCTACTGTCTCTATTATAATATGACAGACCAGCTAGATCTACTGTCTCTATTATATTATGACAGACCAGCTAGATCTACTGTCTCTATTAAAATATGACAGACCAGGTAGATCTACTGTCTCTGTTATATTATGACAGACCAGCCAGGAATACTGTCTCTATTATACTATGACAGACCAGGTAGATCTACTGTCTCTATTATAATATGACAGACCATCTAGATCTACTGTCTCTATTATAATATGACAGACCAGCTAGATCTACTGTCTCTATTAAAATATGACAGACCAGGTAGATCTACTGTCTCTGTTATATTATGACAGACCAGCTAGATCTACTGTCTCTATTATAATATGACAGACCATCTAGATCTACTGTCTCTATTATAATATGACAGACCAGCTAGATCTACTGTCTCTATTAAAATATGACAGACCAGGTAGATCTACTGTCTCTGTTATATTATGACAGACCAGCTAGGAATACTGTCTCTATTATAATATGACAGACCAGCTAGATCTACTGTCTCTATTATAAGATGACATACCAGCTAGATCTACTGTCTCTATTATAAGATGACATACCAGCTAGATCTACTGTCTCTATTATAAGATGACATACCAGCTAGATCTACTGTCTCTATTATAATATGACAGACCAGCAAGATCTACTGTCTCTATTATAAGATGACATACCAGCTAGATCTACTGTCTCTATTATAATATGACAGACCAGCTAGACCTACTGTCACTATTATAATATGACAGACCAGCTCGATCTACTGTGTCTATTATATTATGACAGACCAGCTAGTTCTACTGTCTCTATTATACTATGACAGACCAGCTAGATCTACTGTCTCTATTGTATTAAGAGAGACCAGCTAGATCTACTGTCTCTATTATGTTATTACAGACCAGCTAGATCTACTGTCTCTATTATAATATGACAGACCAGCTAGATCTACTGTCTCTATTATGTTATGACAGACCAGCTAGATCTACTGTCTCTATTATAATATGACAGACCATCTAGATCTACTGTCGCTATTATATTATGACAGACCAGCTAGATCTACTGTCTTCATTATAATATGACAGACCAGCTAGATCTACTGTCGCTGACAGACCAGCTAGATCTACTTCTCTATTATGACAGACCATCTAGATCTACTGTCTCTATTATATTATGACAGACCAGCTAGATCTACTGTCTCTATTAAAATATGACAGACCAGGTAGATCTACTGTCTCTGTTATATTATGACAGACCAGCCAGGAATACTGTCTCTATTATACTATGACAGACCAGGTAGATCTACTGTCTGTATTATAATATGACAGACCATCTAGATCAAATCAAATCAAATCAAATTTATTTATATAGCCCTTCGTTACATCAGCTGATATCTCAAAGTGCTGTACAGAAACCCAGCCTAAAACCCCAAACAGCAAACAATGCAGGTGTAAAAGCACGGTGGCTAGAAAAAACTCCCTAGAAAGGCCAAAACCTAGAAGAAACCGGGGAACTAAGTGGGGTGGCCAGTCCTCTTCTGGCTGTGCCGGGTAGAGATTATAACAGAACATGACCAAGATGTTCAAATGTTCATAAATGACCAGCATGGTCGAATAATAATAAGGCAGAACAGTTGAAACTGGAGCAGCAGCATGGCCAGGTGGACTGGGGACAGCAAGGAGTCCTCATGTCAGGTAGTCCTGGGACATGGTCCTAGGGCCCAGGCCAGTTGAAACTGGAGCAGCAGCATGGCCAGGTGGACTGGGGACAGCAAGGAGTCATCATGTCAGGTAGTCCTGGGGCATGGTCCTAGGGCTCAGGTCCTCCGAGAGAGAAAAGAAAGAGAGAGAAGGAGAGAATTAGAGAACGCACACTTAGATTCACACAGGACACCGAATAGGACAGGAGAAGTACTCCAGATATAACAAACTGACCCTAGCCCCCGACACATAAACTACTGCAGCATAAATACTGGAGGCTGAGACAGGAGGGGTCAGGAGACACTGTGGCCCCATCCGAGGACACCCGACAGGGCCAAACAGGAAGGATATAACCCCACCCACTTTGCCAAAGCACAGCCCCCACACCACTAGAGGGATATCTTCAACCACCAACTTACCATCCTGAGACAAGGCCGAGTATAGCCCACAAAGATCTCCGCCACGGCACAACCCAAGGAGGCGCCAACCCAGACAGGATGACCACAACAGTGAATCAACCCACCCAGGTGACGCACCCCCCAGGGACGGCACGAGAGAGCCCCAGCAAGCCAGTGACTCAGCCCCGTAACAGGGTTAGAGGCAGAGAATCCCAGTGGAAAGAGGGGAACCGGCCAGGCAAAGACAGCAAGGGCGGTTCGTTGCCCAGAGCCTTTCCGTTCACCCTCCCACTCCTGGGCCAGACTACACTCAATCATATGACCCACTGAAGAGATGAGTCTTCAGTAAAGACTTAAAGGTTGAGACCGAGTTTGCGTCTCTGACATGGGTAGGCAGACCGTTCCATAAAAATGGAGCTCTATAGGAGAAAGCCCTGCCTCCAGCTGTTTGCTTAGAAATTCTAGGGACAATTAGAGGCCTGCGTCTTGTGACCGTATCGTACGTGTAGGTATGTACGGCAGGACCAAATCGGAGCAAGCCCATGTAATGCTTTGTAGGTTAGCAGTAAAACCTTGAAATCAGCCCTTGCTTTGACAGGAAGCCAGTGTAGAGAGGCTAGCACTGGAGTAATATGATCAAATTTTTTGGTTCTAGTCAGGATTCTAGCAGCCGTATTTAGCACTAACTGAAGTTTATTTAGTGCTTTATCCGGGTAGTCGGAAAATAGAGCATTGCAGTAGTCTAACCTAGAAGTGACAAAAGCATGGATTAATTTTTCTGCATCATTTTTGGATAGAAAGTTTCTGATTTTTGCAATGTTACGTAGATGGAAAAAAGCTGTCCTCGAAATGGTCTTGATATGTTCTTCAAAAGAGAGATCAGGGTCCAGAGTAACGCCGAGGTCCTTCACAGTTTTATTTGAGACGACTGTACAACTATTACGATTAATTGTCAGATTCAACAGAAGATCTCTTTGTTTCTTGGGACCTAGAACAAGCATCTCTGTTTTTGTCCGAGTTTAATAGTAGAAAGTTTGCAGCCATCCACTTCCTTATGTCTGAAACACATGCTTCTAGCGAGGGCAATTTTGGGGCTTCACCATGTTTCATTGAAATGTACAGCTGTGTGTCATCCGCATAGCAGTGAAAGTTTACATTATGTTTTCGAATAACATCCCCAAGAGGTAAAATATATAGTGAAAACAATAGTGGTCCTAAAACAGAACCTTGAGGAACACCGAAATGTACAGTTGATTTGTCAGAGGACAAACCATTCACAGAGACAAACTGATATCTTTCCGACAGATAAGACCTAAACCAGGCCAGAACATGTCCGTGTAGACCAATTTGGGTTTCCAATCTCTCCAAAAGAATGTGGTGATCGATGGTATCAAAAGCAGCACTAAGGTCTAGGAGCACGAGGACAGATGCAGAGCTCGGTCCGATGCCATTAAAATGTCATTTACCACCTTCACAAGTGCCGTCTCAGTGCTATGATGGGGTCTAAAACCAGACTGAAGCATTTCGTATACATTGTTTGTCTTCAGGAAGGCAGTGAGTTGTTGCGCAACAGCCTTCTCTAAAATCTTTGAGAGGAATGGAAGATTCGATATAGGCCGATAGTTTTTTATATTTTCTGGGTCAAGGTTTGGCTTTTTTCAAGAGAGGCTTTATTACTGCCACTTTTAGTGAGTTTGGTACACATCCAGTGGATAGAGAGCCGTTTATTATGTTCAACATAGGAGGGCCAAGCACAGGAAGCAGCTCTTTTCAGTAGTTTAGTTGGAATAGGGTCCAGTATACAGCTTGAAGGTTTAGAGGCCATGATTATTTTTTCATCATTGTGTCAAGAGATATAGTACTAAAACACTTGAGCGTCTCTCTTGATCCTAGGTCCTGGCAGAGTTGTGCAGACTCAGGACAACTGAGGTTTGGAGGAATACGCAGGTTTAAAGAGGAGTCCGTAATTTGCTTTCTAATAATCATAATCTTTTCCTCAAAGAAGTTCATGAATTTATCACTGCTAAAGTGAAAGTCATCCTCTTGGGGAATGCTGCTTTTAGTTAGCTTTGCCACAGTATCAAAAAGGAATTTCGGATTGTTCTTATTTTCCTCAATTAAGTTAGAAAATAGGACGATCGAGCAGCAGTAAGGGCTCTTCGGTACTGCACGGTACCGTCCTTCCAAGCTAGTCGGAAGACTTCCAGTTTGGTGTGGCGCCATTTCCGTTCCAGTTTTCTGGAGGCTTGCTTCAGAGCTCGGGTATTTTCTGTGTACCAGGGAGCTAGTTTCTTATGAGACATTTTTTTAGTTTTTAGGGGTGCAACTGCATCTAGGGTATTGCGCAAGGTTAAATTGAGATCCTCAGTTAGGTGGTTAACGGATTTTTGTCCTCTGGCGTCCTTGGGTAGGCAGAGGGAGTCTGGAAGGGCATCAAGGAATCTTTGTGTTGTCTGTGAATTTATAGCACGACCTTTGATGTTCCTTGGTTGGGGTCTGAGCAGATTATTTGTTGCAATTGCAAACGTAATAAAATGGTGGTCCGATAGTCCAGGATTATGAGGAAAACATTAAGATCCACAACATTTATTCCATGGGACAAAACTAGGTCCAGCGTATGACTGTGACAGTGAGTGGGTCCAGAGACATGTTGGACAAAAACCCACTGAGTCGATGATGGCTCCAAAAGCCTTTTGAGTGGGTCTGTGGACTTTTCCATGTGAATATTAAAGTCACCAAAGATTAGAATATTATCTGCAATGACTACAAGGTCTGATAGGAATTCAGGGACTCAGTGAGAAACGCTGTATATGGCCCAGGAGGCCTGTAAACAGTAGCTATAAAAAGTGATTGAGTAGGCTGCATAGATTTCATGACTAGAAGCTCAAAAGACGAAAACGCATTTTTTTTTGTAAATTGAAATTTGCTATCAGAATAAATGTTAGCAACACCTCCGCCTTTGCGGGATGCACGGGGATATGGTCACTAGTGTAGCCAGGAGGTGAGGCCTCATTTAACACAGTAAATTCATCAGGCTTAAGCCATGTTTCAGTCAGGCCAATCACATCAAGATTATGATCAGTGATTAGTTCATTGACTATAATTGCCTTTGAAGTAAGGGATCTAACATTAAGTAGCCCTATTTTGAGATGTGAGGTATCATGATCTCTTTCAGTAATGACAGGAATGGAGGTGGTCTTTATCCTAGTGAGATTGCTAAGGCGAACACCGCCATGTTTAGTTTTGCCCAACCTAGGTCGAGGCACAGACACGGGTCTCAATGGTGATAGCTGAGCTGACTACACTGACTATGCTAGTGGCAGACTCCACTATGCTGGCAGGCTGGCTAATAGCCTGCTGCCTGGCCTGCACCCTATTTCATTGTGGAGCTAGAGGAGTTAGAGCCCTGTCTATGTTGGCAGATAAGATGAGAGCACCCTCCAGCTAGGATGGAGTCCGTCACTCCTCAGCAGGTCAGGCTTGGTCCTGTTTGTGGGTGAGTCCCAGAAAGAGGGCCAATTATCTACAAATGCTATCTTTTGGGAGGGGCAGAAAACAGTTTTCAACCAGCGATTGAGTTGTGAGACTCTGCTGTAGAGCTCATCACTCCCTAACTGGGAGGGGGCCAGAGACAATTACTCGATGCCGACACATCTTTCTAGCTGATATGCACGCAGAAGCATGTTGCGCTTGGTGATCTCTGACTGTTTCATCCTAACATCGTTGGTGCCGACGTGGATAACAATATCTCTATACTCTCTGCACTCGCCAGTTTTAGCTTTAGCCAGCACCATCTTCAGATTAGTCTTAACGCCGGTAGCCCTGCCCCGGGTAAACAGTGTATGATCGCTGGATGATTCGGCTTTAAGTCTAATACTGCGGGTAATGGAGTCGCCAATGACTAGAGTTTTCAATTTGTCAGAGCTAATGGTGGGAAGCATCGGCGTCTCAGACCCCGTAACGGGAGGAGTAGAGACCAGAGAAGACTCCGGCCTCTGACACCGACCCGCTGCTTAATGGGAGAACCGGTTGAAAGTTTCTGTCTGCTGAATGAGCGACACCGGTTGAGCGTTCCTACAGCATTTCCTTCCAGAAACCGTGAGAAAGTTGTCCGGCTGCTTGGGGGACTGTGCCAGGGATTTATACTACTATCTGTACTTACTGGTGGCACAGACGCTGTTTCATCCTTTCCTACACTGAAATTACCCTTGCCTAACGATTGCGTCTGAAACTGGGCTTGCAGTACAGCTATCCTCGCGTAAGGCGAAACACAGCGGCTGCAATTAGAAGGCATCATGTTAATGTTACTACTTAGCTTCGGCTGTTGGAGGTCCTGACGAATCGTGTCCAGATAAAGCGTCCGGAGTGAAAAAGTTGAGGAAAAAATAAATAAATATATGAACGGTAATTAAAAAGTGAAACCCGTAAAGTTGTCAGGTAGCAAAATACATTGGCAACAAAACGCACAGCAATTCGAAAACAAGCCTGCAAGTTGTGACCGAAATGACGCCTAGATCTACTGTCTCTATTATAATATGACAGACCAGCTAGATCTACTGTCTCTATTAAAATATGACAGACCAGGTAGATCTACTGTCTCTGTTATATTATGACAGACCAGCTAGATCTACTGTCTCTATTATAATATGACAGACCATCTAGATCTACTGTCTCTATTATAATATGACAAAACCAGCTCGATCTACTGTCTCTATTATATTATGACAGGCCAGCTAGATCTACTGTCTCTATTGTATTATGACAGACCAGCTAGATCTACTGTCTCTTTGTACTATGACATACCAGCTTGATCTACGGTCTCTGTTATAATATGACAGACCAGCTAGATCAACTGTCTCTATTATAATATGACAGACCAGCTAGATCTACTGTCTCTATTAAAATATGACAGACCATTGCGTAGATCTACTGTCTCTGTTATATTATGACAGACCAGCTAGATCTACTGTCTCTATTATAATATGACAGACCATCTAGATCTACTGTCTCATTATAATATGACAACCAGCTCGATCTACTGTCTCTATTATATTATGACAGGCCAGCTAGATCTACTGTCTCTATTGTATTATGACAGACCAGCTAGATCTACTGTCTCTTT
>NW_026283339.1:0-4999 GCF_023373465.1 Oncorhynchus keta | reverse complement strand
TTTTTATTTTTATTTCACCTTTATTTAACCAGGTAGGCTAGTTAAGTTCTCATTTTGCAACTGCGACCTGGCCAAGATAAAGCACATAGCAGTGTGAACAGACAACACAGAGTTACACATGGAGTAAACAATTAGCAAGTCAATAACACAGTAGAAAAAAATGGGCAGTCTATATACAATGTGTGCAAAAGGCATGAGAGGTAGGCGAATAATACAATTTTGCAGATTAACACTGGAGTGATAAATGATCAGATGGGCATGTACAGGTAGAGATATTGGTGTGCAAAAGAGCAGAAAAGTAAATAAATAAAAACAGTATAAAAACAGTATGGGAATGAGGTAGGTGAAAAGGGTGAGCTATTTACCTATAGACTATGTACAGCTGCAGCGTCGGTTAGCTGCTCGGATAGCTGATGTTTGAAGTTGGAGAGGGAGATAAAAGTCTCCAACTTCAGCGATTTTTACAATTCGTTCCAGTCACAGGCAGCAGAGTACTGGAACGAAGGCAAATGAGTGTTGGCTTTAGGGATGATCAGTGAGATACACCTGCTGGAGCGCGTGCTACGGATGGGTGTTGCCATCGTGACCAGTGAACTGAGATAAGGCGGAGCTTTACCTAGCATGGACTTGTAGATGACCTGGAGCCAGTGGGTCTGGCGACGAATATGTAGTGAGGGCCAGCCGACTAGAGCATACAAGTCGCAGTGGTGGGTGGTATAAGGTGCTTTAGTGACAAAACGGATGGCACTGTGATAGACTGCATCCAGTTTGCTGAGTAGAGTGTTGGAAGCCATTTTGTAGATGACATCGCCGAAGTCGAGGATCGGTAGGATAGTCAGTTTTACTAGGGTAAGCTTGGCAGCGTGAGTGAAGGAGGCTTTGTTGCGGAATAGAAAGCCGACTCTGGATTTGATTTTTGATTGGAGATGTTTGATGTGAGTCTGGAAGGAGAGTTTGCAGTCTAGCCAGACACCTAGGTACTTATAGATGTCCACATATTCAAGGTTGGAACCATCCAGGGTGGTGATGCTAGTCGGGCATGCGGGTGCAGGCAGCGATCGGTTGAAAAGCATGCATTTGGTTTTACTCGCGTTTAAGAGCAGTTGGAGGCCACGGAAGGAGTGCTGTATGGCATTGAAGCTCGTTTGGAGGTTGGATAGCACAGTGTCCAATGACGGGCCGAAAGTATATAGAATGGTGTCGTCTGCGTAGAGGTGGATCAGGAATCGCCCGCAGCAAGAGCAACATCATTGATATATACAGAGAAAGAGTCGGCCCGAGAATTGAACCCTGTGGCACCCCATAGAGACTGCCAGAGGACCGGACAGCATGCCCTCTGATTTGACACACTGAACTCTGTCTGCAAAGTAATTGGTGAACCAGGCAAGGCAGTCATCCGAAAAACCGAGGCTGTTGAGTCTGCCGATAAGAATTTGGTGATTGACAGAGTCGAAAGCCTTGGCGAGGTCGATGAAAACGGCTGCACAGTACTGTCTTTTATCGATGGCGGTTATGATATCATTTAGTACCTTGAGTGTGGCTGAGGTGCACCCGTGACCGGCTCGGAAACCAGATTGCACAGCGGAGAAGGTACGGTGGGATTCGGGATGGTCAGTGACCTGTTTGTTGACTTGGCTTTCGAAGACCTTAGATAGGCAGGGCAGGATGGATATAGGTCTATAGCAGTTTGGGTCAGGGTGTCTCCCCCCTTTGAAGAGGGGATGACTGCGGCAGCTTTCAATCCTTGGGGATCTCAGACGATATGAAAGAGAGGTTGAACAGGCTGGTAATAGGGGTTGCGACAATGGCGGCAGATAGTTTCAGAAATAGCGGGTCCAGATTGTCAAGCCCAGCTGATTTGTACGGGTCCAGGTTTTGCAGCTCTTTCAGAACATCTGCTATCTGGATTTGGGTAAGGAGAACCTGGAGGCTTGGGTGAGGAACTACGGGGCGGAGCTGTTGGCGAGGTTGGAGTAGCCAGGCGGAAGGCATGGCCAGCCGTTGAGAAGTGCTTATTGAAGTTTTCGATAATCATGGATTTATCGGTGGAGACCGTGTTTCCTAGCCTCAGTGCAGTGGGCAGCTGGGAGGAGGTGCTCTTGTTCTCCATGGACTTCACAGTGTCCCAGAACTTTTTGGAGTTGGAGCTACAGGATGCAAACTTCTGCCTGAAGAAGCTGGCCTTAGCTTTCCTGACTGACTGCGTGTATTGGTTCCTGACTTCCCTGAACAGTTGCATATCACGGGGGCTATTCGATGCTATTGCAGTCCGCCACAGGATGTTTTTGTGCTGGTCGAGGCAGTCAGGTCTGGAAGTGAACCAAGGGCTGTATCTGTTCTTGGTTCTGCATTTTTGAACGGAGCATGCTTATCTAAAATGGTGAGGAAGTTACTTTTAAAGAATGACCAGGCATCCTCAACTGGCGGGATGAGGTCAATGTCCTTCCAGGATACGGGCCAGGTCGATTAGAAAGGCCTGCTCACAGAAGTGTTTTAGGGAGCGTTTGACAGTGATGAGGGTGGTCGTTTGACTGCGGCTCCGTGGCGGATACAGCGATGAGGCAGTGATCGCTGAGATCCTGGTTGAAGACAGCGGAGGTATATTTGGAGGCCAGTTGGTCAGGATGACGTCTATGAGGGTGCCCTTGTTTACAGAGTTAGGGTTGTACCTGGTGGGTTCCTTGATGATTTGAGTGAGATTGAGGGCATCTAGCTTAGATTGTAGGACTGCCGGGGTGTTAAGCATATCCCAGTTTAGGTCACCTAACAGAACAAACTCTGAAGCTAGATGGGGGCGATCAATTCACAAATGGTGTCAGGGCACAGCTGGGAGCTGACGGGGGTCGGTAGCAGCGGCAACAGTGAGAGACTTGTTTCTGGAGAGTAATTTTCAAAATTAGTAGTTCAAACTGTTTGGGTATGGACCTGGAAAGTATGACATTACTTTGCAGGCTATCTCTGCAGTAGACTGCGACTCCGCCCCCTTTGGCAGTTCTATCTTGACGGAAGATGTTATAGTTGGGTATGGAAATCTCTGAATTTTTGTTTGGCCTTCCTGAGCCAGGATTCAGACACGGCAAGGACATCAGGGTTAGCAGAGTGTGCTAAAGCAGTGAGTAAAACAAACTTAGGGAGGCTTCTGATGTTGACATGCATAAAACCAAGACTTTTCGATCACAGAAGTCAACAAATGAGGGTACCTGGGGGCATGCAGGGCCTGGGTTTACCTCCACATCACCCGCGGAACAGAGAAGGAGTAGTATGAGGGTGCGGCTAAAGGCTATCAAAACTGGTCGCCTAGAGCGTTGGGGGCAAAGGATAAGAGGAGCAGGTTTCTGGGCATGGTAGAATATATTCAGGGCATAATGCAGACAGGGTATGGTGGGGTGCGGGTACAGCGGAGGTAAGCCCAGGCACTGGGTGATGATGAAGAGGTTGTATCTCTGGACATGCTGGTTGTAATGGGTGAGGTCACCGCATGTGTGGGGTGGGACAAAGGTAACAGGGGTATGCAGAGTGGATCTAGGGGCTCCATTGTGAACTAAAACAATGATAACTAACCTGAACAACAGTATACAAGGCATATTGACATTTGGGAGAGACATACAACCGGGCATACAGTAATCACAGGTGTTGAATTGGAAAATAGCTAAAAACAGTAGGCGAGGCTAATCAGCTAGCACAACAAACAGCAGGTAAAATGGCGCGTTGACTAGGCAACTGGGCCGACAGATAAACAAACAAGCAGAATGGGGTACCGTGATTAATGGACAGTCAGCGTCGTCAGCTATGTAGCCAGAGATCAGTGTCCAGGGGGCAGGCGGTGGATGGGCAGGAAGCTGGGCTGGCGGGTGTTATCAGGTTTTTAAAAAACTAATGACTAAATAGCTTGTAGCTAGTTGGCTAGTTAGCGTCTGGAGGGTCTTAGTGTGTCATAAAATAAAATTAAAATTAACAGTGATAGCGAATCAAACATCACAGTGGGCGAGGCAGGTTTCCGGAAGGTATAAACAAATAAAAAATCAAGAGAGATGGAAAGTAAATGGGTTCAGAGGTGTTTGGGATGAGGTGAGTCAGATGGTTAGCAGGCCTGTGCTAACAAGCTAACAGTTAAGTAGGCCCGGGCTAGACAAGCTAGCCGTTAGCAGACCGAATTAGCAAGTAGGAGATAGCGAGGGCTAGAGAGCTAACCTTTGGGGACGTCGCGATGGGGTGAGTCTGTTTATTCCTCTTCTTGCGGTGACATCGACAGGCCGGTCGTGGGCCGGGTAATTGTAGCCCAGGAGTATGCTGCAGGGCTCCTAGTACGCTGGGTGAGCTGGAGACACAGCGTTTCAGAAAGCTCGCGGGCCTTGGCCAGCAGATGGATCTTTGGCGATGTCGCCGAAAAAGCCTGTTGAAACCACCTCGGACGATTATGTCGGCGGACCAGTCGTGATGGATCGGCGGCGCTCCGTGTCGGCAGTAAAGGGTCCAGGCCAATTGGCGAAAGAGGTATCGTTGGGCCTCTTCGGCTAGTCGGGAGGTGGGCTTAGCTCAAGGCTAACTGTAGCTTGTTTTGGGCCAGAGGCGTTGGCCAGGAGTAGCCACTCGGAATTGCAGCTAGCTGGTTGCGATGATCCGGTGTAAGGTTCAGAGCTTGCGGTAGGAATCCGGAGATGTGGTAGAGAAAGAGCAGTCTGATATGCTCTGGGTTGATGTCGCGCTGGTGTTCTGAGTTGAGCTTAGAAGACCGCTAGCAATGGCTAACTGAGTACGAGCTAGTAGCTAGTTAGCTGGCTAGCTTCTGATGGTGGTTCGGTTCTAAAGTAAAGTATAGAAAAAGCGGATCCGTACCACATTGGAGTGATGCGGGTTGCAGGAGAGTATATTCAGCTCTAGTTTGAAAGTGAGATTAAAATATGCACGAAATATATACGGAAAAAAAAAGCGAAGAAAAACTATATTTACACTAGACAGGACGGGACAAGACAAAACACACGTCCGACTGCTACGCCAT
>NW_026283338.1:0-2817 GCF_023373465.1 Oncorhynchus keta | reverse complement strand
TTCAAATTCGCTCCGCCTCAGCGCCTCGCGGACAAATTCAACTAATCAGCGTAGACTGAACCATCGGAAGCTTTCTATAATAAGCCTCTACAAGCTTCCCACAAGTTGGATGCATTTTGGCCCATTCCTCCTGGACAGAGCTAGAAACAGAGTCAGGATTGTTGGCCTCCTTGATCGCACAAGCTTTTTCAGTTCTGCCCACATATTTTCTTATGGGATTGAGGTCAAGGCTTTGTGATGGCCACTCCAATACCTTGCCTTTGTTGTCCTTAAGCCATTTTGCTACAACTTTGGAAGTATGCTTGGGTTCATTGTCCACTTGGAAGACCCATTTGCGACCAAGCTTTAACTTCCTGACTGATATCTTGAGATGTTGCTTCAATATATCCATATCATTTTCTTCCTCACGATACCATCTATTTTGTGAAGTGCACCAGTCCCTCCTGCAGCAAAGCCCCCTAACAACTTGATGCTGCCACCCCGTGCTTCACGGTTGGGATGGTGTTCTTCGGCTTGCAAGCCTCCCAGTTTTTCCTCCAAACATAAAGATGATCATTATGGCCAAACAGTTCTATTTCTTGTTTCATCAGACCAGAGGACATTTCTCCAAAAAAGAACGGACTTGTGCAGTTTCAAACCATAGTCTTTCTCTTTTATGGCGGTTTTGGAGCAGTGGCATCTTCATTGTTGACCTGCTTTTCAGCTTATGTCAATATAGGACTCGTTTTACTGTGGATATAGATACCTTTGTACCTGTTTCCTCCAGCATCTTCACAAGGTCCTTTGCTGTTGTTCTGGGATTGATTTGCACCCTTTTCCCACCAAAGTACGTTAATTTCTAGGAGACAGAAGGCGTCTCCTTCCTGAGCGGTATGACGGCTCCGTGGTCCCATGGTGTTTATACTTTTATACTTTCCCAGTGGGTCAGATAGTATTTGGTAGCATTGCCTTTATATTGTTTAACTTGGGTCAAACATTTTGGATAGCCTTCCACAAGCTTCCCACAATTAGTTGGGTGAATTTTGGCCCATTCCTCCTGACAGAGCTGGTGTAACTGAGTCAGGGTCCCATGGCTGCGTGGTCCCATGGTGTTTATACTTGCATACTATTGTTTGTACAGATGAACGTGGTACCTTCAGGCGTTTGGAAATTGCTCCCAATGATGAACCAGGACTTGTGGAGGTCTACAATTCTTTTTCTGAGGTCTTGGCTGATTTATTTTGGATTTCCCTCATGATGTCAAGCAAAGAGGCACAGAGTTTGAAGGTAGGCACTGACATACATCTACAGGTACACCTCCAATTGACTCAAATGATGTTAATTAGCCTATCAGAAGCTTCTAAAGCCATGACATCATATTCTGGAATTTTCCAAGCTGTTTAAATGCACAGTGAATTTAGTGTATGTAAACTTCTAACCCACTGGAATTGCAATACAGTGAATTATAAGTAAAATAATCTGTCTGTAAACAATTGTTGGAAAAATTACTTGTGTCATACACAAAGTAGATGTCCTAACCTAAGTGTATGTCAACTTCCGACTTCAACTGTAACATAGCTTGTTGAGTCCATGTAAATCAAGTTAAAATACATGACTTGTCTTTGCTAATCAAGCTAGTTTACTGACTAGCATTGGGGGATTAAATGAACTGCTGAGGATGTATTCCATTATATCCACAAAGACATGGTCATACTTTATCTGGATAGTCCGGATGTTCAATCTGTAGATGCTGTGCAGATGGTCGTACTCTCTGTTGGTAAGCAAACTGCTTGCTAAGGTTACGGTTATGGTTAGGTTTAGAGTAAGGGTTAGGGCTAGGGTTAAGTTTAGGGTTAGGGTAAGGGTTAGGGCAAAGGTTAGTAGATTGTTAGTTGAAATGTTACTGGTAGGCTGTAGATACAGTGCTTTCTGAAAGTATTCATACCCCTTTACTTATTCCACATTTTATGTGTGTTACAGCCTGAATTCAAAATGGATTTTAAAAAAAATATTCTCACACATCTACACACAAAAACTGAAAAGATGTTTTTAGAAATGTGTAGAAATGTATTGAAAATGAAATACAGAAATATCTCATTTACATAAATATTCACATGCCTGAGTCAATACATGTACGAGTCCCCTTGACAGCGATTACAGCTGTATGTCTTTCTGAGCAATTCGCTAAGAGCTTTGCACACCTGGATTGTGCAACATTTACCCGTTATTCTGTTAAGAATTCTTCAAGCTCTGTCAAATTGGTTGTTGCTAGACAACCATTTTCAGGTCTTGCCATAGATTTTCAAGCAGATTTAAGTCAAAACTGTTGCTCAGCCACTCAAGAATATTCACTGTCTTCTTGATAACAAACTGTGAAGATTTGGCCTTTGTGTTTTAGGTTATAGTCCTACTGAAAGGTGAATTAATTTCCCAGTGTCTGGTGGAAAGCAGACTGAACCAGGTTTTCCTCTCGGATTTTGCCTTTGCCTCAATTGATGCCTCAGTTGATTTTTTATCCTGAAAACTCCCAGTTCTTAACGATTACAAGATTACACATAACATAAAGCAGCCACCACTAAAAGCTTGAGAATATGGAGAGTTGTACTCAGTAATGTGTTGAATTCAGGACAAAAAGTGAATTGCTTTGCGACATTTTTTTGCAGTATTACTCTATTGCCTTGTTGCAAACAGGAGGCATGTTTTAAAAGAAAAAAAATCTGTACAGGCTTCTTTCACTCATCTTTTCACTCAGTCAATTAATGTAGTTTTGTTGAGATTCTATAATGTTGTTGATTCATCCTCAGTTTTCTCCTATAACAACCATTAAACTCTGTAACT
>NW_026283337.1:0-33987 GCF_023373465.1 Oncorhynchus keta | reverse complement strand
TTAATAAAATCAGTACCAGTAGTAAAATCAGTATCAGCAGTAAAAGCAGTACCATTAATAAAAACAGTACCAGTAGTAAAAACAGTCAAATCAGTACCAGTAGTAAAATCAGTATCAGAAGTAAAATCAGTACCATTAATAAAATCAGTACCAGTAGTAAAATCAGTATCAGAAGTAAAAGCAGTACCATTAATAAAAGCAGTACCAGTAGTAAAAACAGTAAAATCAGTACCAGTAGTAAAATCAGTATCAGAGGTAAAAGCAGTATCAGCAGTAAAATCAGTACCATTAATAAAATCAGTACCAGTAGTAAAATCAGTATCAGAAGTAAAAGCAGTACCAGTAGTAAAATCAGTATCAGAAGTAAAAGCAGTACCATTAATAAAAGCAGTACCAGCAGTAAAAGCAGTACCAGCAGTAAAGGCAGAACCAGTCAGTAGTACCAGAGCAGTACCAGTGCAGTACTATCAGTATCAGCAGTAAAAGCAGAACCATTAATAAAAACAGTACCAGTAGTAAAAACAGTCAAATCAGTACCAGTAGTAAAATCAGTATCAGAAGTAAAATCAGTCCCATTAATAAAATCAGTACCAGTAGTAAAATCAGTATCAGAAGTAAAAGCAGTACCATTAATAAAAGCAGTACCAGTAGTAAAAACAGTCAAATCAGTACCAGTAGTAAAATCAGTATCAGAAGTAAAAGCAGTACCATTAATAAAAGCAGTACCAGCAGTAAAAGCAGTACCAGCAGTAAAGGCAGAACCAGTCAGTAGTACCAGAGCAGTACCAGTGCAGTAGTATCAGCAGTAAATGCAGTACTAGTAGTAAAAGCAGTGCTAGCAGTAAAATCAGTACCAGCAGTAAAATCAGTACCAGCAGTAAAAGCAGTCAAATCAGTACCAGTAGTAAAATCAATACCAGCAGTAAAAGCAGTCAAATCAGTACCAGTAGTAAAATCAGTATCAGAAGTAAAAGCAGTACCATTAATAAAATCAGTACCAGTAGTAATATCAGTATCAGCAGTAAAAGCAGTACCATTAATAAAATCAGTACCATTTGTAAAATCAGTATCAGCAGTAAAAGCAGTACCATTAATAAAAGCAGTACCAGTAGTAAAAACAGTCAAATCAGTACCAGTAGTAAAATCAGTATCAGAAGTAAAAGCAGTATCAGCAGTAAAATCAGTACCATTAATAAAATCAGTACCAGCAGTAAAAACAGTCAAATCAGTACCAGTAGTAAAATCAGTACCAGTAGTAAAATCAGTACCAGTAGTAAAATCAGTATCAGAAGTAAAAGCAGTACCATTAATAAAATCAGTACCAGTAGTAAAAACAGTCAAATCAGTACCAGTAGTAAAATCAGTATCAGAAGTAAAAGCAGTACCATTAATAAAAGCAGTACCAGTAGTAAAAACAGTCAAATCAGTACCAGTAGTAAAATCAGCATCAGAAGTAAAAGCAGTACCATTAATAAAATCAGTACCAGTAGTAAAATCAGTATCAGCAGTAAAATCAGTACCAGTAGTAAAATCAGTATCAGCAGTAAAAGCAGTACCATTAATAAAAGCAGTACCAGTAGTAAAAACAGTCAAATCAGTACCAGTAGTAAAATCCAGTATCAGAAGTAAAAGCAGTACCATTAATGCAAAACAGTCAAATCGGTACCAAAGTAGTAAAATCAGTATCATTAAAACATTTTATTAATAAAAGCAGTACCAGTATTTTTGATTCAAATGGTACCAGTAGTAAAATCAGTATCAGAGTAAAAGCAGTACCATTAATAAAGCAGTACCAGTAGTAAAAACAGTCAAATCAGTACCAGTAGTAAAATCAGTATCAAGTAAAAGCAGTACCATTAATAAAATCAGTACCATTAATAAAATCAGTACCAGTAGTAAAATCAGTATCAAGTAAAACAGTACCATTGAACAAAACGCAGTACCAGTAGTAAAATCAGTATCGAAGTAAAAGCAGTACCATTAATAAAAAGCAGTACCAGCAGTAAGCAGTACCAGCAATAAGGCAGAACCAGTCAGTAGTACCAGGCAGTACCAGTGCAGTACTATCAGTATCAGCAGTAAATGCAGTACTAGTAGTAAAGCAGTGCTAGCAGTAAAATCAGTACCAGCAGTAAAATCAGTACCAGCAGTAAAAATCAGTACTGGCAGTAAAAGCAGTCAAATCGGTATCAGCAGTAAGCAGTACCATTAATAAAAATCCAGTACCAGTTGTAAAAATCAGTATCAGCAGTAAAAGCAGTACCATTAATAAAGCAGTACCAGTAGTAAAAACAGTCAAATCAGTACCAGTAGTAAATCAGTATCAGAAGTAAAAGCAGTACCATTAATAAAAGCAGTACCAGTAGTAAAAACAGTCAAATCAGTACCAGTAGTAAAATCAGTATCAGAAGTAAAGCAGTATCAGCAGTAAAATCAGTACCATTAATAAAATCAGTATCAAAGTAAAATCAGTACCATTAATAAAATCCAGTACCAGTAGTAAAAACAGTCAAATCAGTACCAGTAGTAAAATCAGTATCAGAAGTAAAAGCAGTACCATTAATAAAATCAGTACCAGTAGTAAAAACAGTCAAATCAGTACCAGTAGTAAATCATCAGCATCAGAAGTAAAAGCAGTACCATTAATAAAATCAGTACCAGTAGTAAAATCAGTATCAGCAGTAAAATCCAGTACCAGTAGTAAAATCCAGTATCAGCAGTAAAAGCAGTACCATTAATAAAAGCAGTACCAGTAGTAAAAACAGTCAAATCAGTACCAGTAGTAAAATCAGTATCAGAAGTAAAAACAGTACCATTAGTAAAAACAGTCAAATCAGTACCAGTAGTAAAATCAGTATCAGAAGTAAAAGCAGTACCATTAATAAAAGCAGTACCAGTAGTAAAAACAGTCAAATCAGTACCAGTAGTAAAATCAGTATCAGCAGTAAAAAGCAGAACCATTAATAAAATCAGTACCAGTAGTAAAATCAGTACCACCCATATGTAGAATGTATGCACACATGACTGTAAGTCGCTTTGGATAAAGCGTCTGCTAAATGGCATATATATTATATTATTATATATTACCATTAATAAAAGCAGTACCAGTAGTAAAAACAGTCAAATCAGTACCAGTAGTAAAATCAGTATCAGAAGTAAGCAGTATCCAGCATTAAATCATTTATTAATAAAATCAGTACCAGTAGTAAAATCAGTATCAGAAGTAAAAACAGTACAATTAATAAAAGCAGTACCAGTAGTAAAATCAGTATCAAGTAAAAACAGTACCATTAATAAAAGCAGTACCAGTAGTAAAAACAGTCAAATCAGTACCAGTAGTAAAAAATCAGCATCAGAAGTAAAAGCAGTACCATTAATAAAATCAGTACCAGTAGTAAAATCCAGTATGTGGTAAAATCGAGTACCAGTAGTAAAATCAGTATCAGCAGTAAAAGCAGTACCATTAATAAAGCAGTACCAGTAGTAAAAACAGTCAAATCAGTACCAGTAGTAAAATCAGTATCAGAAGTAAAGCAGTACCATTAGTAAAAACAGTCAAATCAGTACCAGTAGTAAAATCAGTATCAGAAGTAAAAGCAGTACCATTAATAAAAGCAGTACCAGTAGTAAAAACAGTCAAATCCAGTACCAGTAGTAAAATCAGTATCAGTAAAAGCAGTATCAGCAGTAAAATCAGTACCATTAATAAAAATCAGTACCAGTAGTAAAATCAGTATCAGAAGTAAAAAAACAGTACAATTAATAAAAGCAGTACCAGTAGTAAAATCAGTATCAGAAGTAAAAGCAGTACCATTAATAAAAGCAGTACCAGTAGTAAAAACAGTCAAATCAGTACCAGTAGTAAAATCATCAGAAGTAAAGCAGTACCATTAATAAAATCAGTACCAGTAGTAAAAATCAGTATCAGCAGTAAAATCAGTACCAGTAGTAAAAATCAGTATCAACCAGTAAAAACAGTACCATTAATAAAAAAGCAGTACCAGTAGTAAAAACAGTCAAATCAGTACCAGTAGTAAATCAGTATCAGAAGTAAAAAGCAGTACCATTAGTAACAACAGCCAAATCAATACCAGTAGTAAATAGTATCAGAAGTAAAAAGCAGTACCATTAATAAAAGCAGTACCAGTAGTAAAAACAGTCAAATCAGTACCAGTAGTAAAATCGAGTATCAGCAGTAAAAGCAGAACCATTAATAAAATCAATTACCAGTAGTAAAATCAGTATCAAAGTAAAAGCAGTACCATTAATAAAGCAGTACCAGTAGTAAAAACAGTCAAATCAGTACCAGTAGTAAAATCAGTATCGAAGTAAAAAGCAGTATCAGCAGTAAAATCAGTACCATTAATAAAATCAGTACCAGTAGTAAAATCAGTATCAAGTAAAAAACAGTACAATTAATAAGCAGTACCAGTAGTAAAATCAGTATCAGAAATAAAAGCAGTACCATTAATAAAAGCAGTACCAGCAGTAAAAGCAGTACCAGCAGTAAAGGCAGAACCAGTCAGTAGTACCAGAGCAGTACCAGTGCAGTACTATCCCAGTATCAGCAGTAAAAGCAGTCCCTAGTAGTAAAAGCAGTGCTAGCAATAAAAATCAGTACCAGCAGTAAAATCAGTACCAGCAGTAAAATCAGTACCAGCAGTAAAAGCAGTCAAATCAGTACCAGTGGTAAAATCAGTACCAGCAGTAAAAGCAGTCAAATCAGTACCTGTAGTAAAATCAGTATCAGAAGTAAAAGCAGTACCATTAATAAAATCAGTACCAGTAGTAATATCGGTATCAGCAGTAAAGCAGTACCATTAATAAAATCAGTACCAGTAGTAATATCAGTATCAGCAGTAAAGCAGTACCATTAATAAAATCAGTACCAGTTGTAAAATCAGTATCAGCAGTAAAGCAGTACCATTAATAAAAGCAGTACCAGTAGTAAAAACAGTCAAATCAGTACCAGTAGTAAAATCAGTATCAGAAGTAAAAGCAGTACCATTAATAAAAGCAGTACCAGTAGTAAAAACAGTCAAATCAGTACCAGTAGTAAAAATCAGTATCAAGTAAAAGCAGTATCAGCAGTAAAATCAGTACCATTAATAAAATCAGTACCAGTAGTAAAATCAGTACCAGTAGTAAAATCAGTATCAGTAAAAGCAGTACCATTAATAAAAGCAGTACCAGTCGTAAAATCAGTATCAGAAGTAAAATCAGTACCATTAATAAAAGCAGTATCAGAAGTAAAAACAGGTACCATTAATAAAAAGCAGTACCAGCAGTAAAAGCAGTACCAGCAGTAAATGCAGAACCAGTCAGTAGTACCAGAGCAGTACCAGTGCCGTACTATCAGTATCAGCGGTAAAATGTTACCAGCAGTAAAAGCAGTACTAGTAGTAAAAAGCAGTACTAGTAGTAAAAGCAGTGCTAGCAGTAAAATCAGTATCAGCAGTAAAATCAGTACCAGCAGTAAAATCAGTACCAGCAGTAAAATCAGTACCAGCAGTCAAATCAGTACCAGTAGTAATCAGTATCAGATGTAAAGCAGTACCAGCAGGAAAATCAGTATCAGAAGTAAAAGCAATACAGTCAGTAGTACTAGAGCAGTACCAGTCAGTAGTACTAGAGCAGTACCAGTGCAGTACTATAAGTACCAGCAGTACAATAAGTACCATCAATAAAATAAGTATCAGTAGTAAAATAAGTACTAGTAGTAAAAGCAGTACTAGTAATAAAAGCTGCAACAGTAGTAAAAGCAGTACCAGCAGTAAAATCAGTATCAGTAGTAAAAACAGCACCAGTCAGTAGTACCAGTGCAGTACTACCAGTACCAGCAGTACTAGTAGTAAAAGCAGTACCAGTAGTAAAAGCAATACCAGTAGTAAAGCAATACCAGTAGTAAAAGCAGTACCAGCAGTAAAAGCAGTACCATTAGTAAAAAGCAGTACCAGTACCATTAGTAAAAGCAGTACCAGTACCATTAGTAAAAGCAGTACCATTAATAAAAAAGCAGAACTAGTAGTAAAAACAGTAACATTAATAAAATAAGTACCATTAATAAAGCAGTACCAGTACCATTAGTAAAAGCAGTACCAGTACCATTAGTAAAGCAGTACCAGTACCATTAGTAAAAGCAGTACCATTAATAAAAACAGTACCATTAGTAAAGGCAGTACCATTAATAAAAGCAGTACCATTAATAAAAGCAGTACCAGTACCATTAATAAAAGCAGTACCAGTACCATTAGTAAAGTAGCATCAGTAGCATCAGGAGTTTCCTCATTCTTCTCCTACACCACCACGTCACAGAGGAGTGAGATAAAGCGAGTGAGAGTGTCGGGGGACGACTGAGAGTGGATCCCCAGGGCCCAGTAATTGGTAGGGTGGAGGGGAGTTGAGGACTCCTTTTGTCCTGTGGTAAAATGAGATGAGAGCCGAGGTGCTGCCCTGGCCCCCGTGGCGACGGCCTGTTGCAGGCTGATCAGAGAGGGGTGCTGCGGCGTGGCATGGCCTGGGCGCCCTCTCCTCACCCTGTCCCCTCAGAGGGCTGGAGAGCAGACAGATGCTCTGATAACTGCCATTCCTCCCTTCTCTCTACTGGTTTTGGAGGCCAAACTCTTCCCTAGTGTGTGAGACAGACACACTGAGGCACATACACACTAACTTTGCTTCAGTACCTATTTCTACCACTTGCCTCATACAGACATGGGCAAACAGAGGTAGATGATTATATTTCTTTTCCCAGGATGGAGCACTATAAGAGTCTTGACTAAATGATTTTAGTCTTTTCCCCATTGTCTTTATCTTTTTATTTCTCTTAAAGTTGGTGAAAAAATGCTTTTAACAATTGATGGTGTAAAGTGATGGAGGAAATGCGATTCCCAGGCAATAGGCATGTATTGTCTGGGTAGCTGGGGAAAGATAATTGTGATATCTTGGTTGTTGATTCCTGCATGATAGGGAGAGGGAAGCCCTAGGGGTGAAGCCTCAGGAAATGTCTGGATTGCTCTTAAGAGGCCTCTCCCTCCTGCTGTAATGGGTTGTAGAACACAGAAAACTGCATTGTTTGCTGCACTAAGTACTCTTTACGTTCAGTTTACTTTAGTGGATTGGTTCTGTAGTAGAGACAGAGATTGAGAGCGGTGGATGAAGACCCACAGCCATTTTCTCATGGCCAAAGTAGAAAGCAGCTCTTTGTCATTTAACCTTTGAAAAAAACCTGCACCCCCACTTCAATTCTGTATATATTTAGTACCAATTTCCTCCAGTAAAGTACGATAGTCCATGAACAGGAAAACATTACATTCGTCTCAAAGCTTACTTCGCCCGATTGCAAGTCCATTTATTTATGTGCATTTGAAATGATTGGAAATGTACAAACAATGTTTGTCTTGGAATTAATGAGAAAACATTTAAGTCGTGGTTACATGGGCTAAAATGGTAATGTGGTAACACTCTTCACGGCCTCCACCCAAGCTAATTTATTTAAAGACATTGAGTAACTCAAATTACGTAGGACCCTTCTTTGATATGCTATTTTCCTTTCTTCGTCGGCCATCTTTGATTCCTCGGGTGATCCGCCTCTCTTGCACACAGCTGCTTTCTTGCTTGTTGTTTTTGGCACCGCATTCAAACTCGCCCGCCCGCTCTCAGCTTTCTGTGGTGTACTCAAAGACATGGAACATCAAAAAGCTTTGAGGCGCTGGCGACATTAACATCGCCGAACTCTTTCTGAGAGGGGCTGCAAGCACAGACCCTTGGCTCTTTGTGTGTAAATGTGTGAGAGTAGCTGAGTGCCCTCTGTCTCCAATACAAAGACCCCAAGGTTACCAGGGAGTCACTGATCCCGTTCCAGGAGCTGCATTCCTCTCGGTTACATCTCATTCCATGCCATGCCATTCCTCGCCTGCATGCCTGAAACAGGTGCTGTTTTCTGACCTTGGCTGTTTGTGGAGATTATATATTTACCGGCTCCTCTGGATAAGCACTGTCTTGTCTCTCTCTCTCTTCCACTACAAAGCACCATTATTCAGTCTCTCTCTGTTCCTCTCCTCTACTGGATTACACTGTGGATGGATGAGCCAGAGGCTGTGAACAGCTTTGACTAACACACACCCATAGTTTTTGGTGTGTGCGTGTTTATACCATTGCAGGGTCAGTAGGTTCCAATCACTGGGCTTTGATGGGGTGAACTTGCAGAGGGTTTGAATAGATTCAACTTCTGCGAAAGTTCAGCGTGATGTGAATATGTTCAGTCGACTGTTGACAGAGACATTTGGTGTTAAGTATCATTGGCTAGGCAGAGTATGAGTATGATGGAATTTAAAAATTCTAGTTTATTTAAGTCAAGTGAAGGTAGTTACATATGGAACATTTATAAGTTGTTACTAGATGTTATTAAATGTGGCCGGCTAGCTAATATTAGATATATATGTCTTACCTGTGAGTGGTGTGGTTAGCTTTGTGCTGTTGTGGTACAGACCCTGTAGCGTGATAATAAGGCTGGCAAATGGGCGAGGAGGAGGGGGCAGTTTGGGGTTAGATGGGATACTGTGTGGGGGGCTACGGTTACCACGGAAATGGATGTGTTGGCCTCATCAGCAGGCTCCCAGCTGGTGAGGGCTCGGAAGCGCGTCTTGGCAAGCGTTTGGTCAGGGGGAGTTTGCATCTGTGCTGCCTTGGCTCTCAGCTGGAGGGGGTAGGAGATGTTCACCCCCCCGCACCCCTCTCCAACACCCCTTCTCGTCAGGTCTTAAAGGGGACCCACCCACTGTCAAGGCAAAGCCTCATCACACAGCACACTGGGCAACTGCCTCCGAGTTGCTCTCTCTCTTGCTCTCTTCCCCTTCCCTCAGTCCCCCTTCTCCTCCTCTTTTCACCCCATTCTCTCCCTCTCACACCATTATTTACTCGCCTGCTCACCCACATTTATCCACTGTCTTTCTTTCTCCTCTTTCTCCTCTATCAGTTTCATTTCCCTTCTGTCTCCTTCGTCTTCCTCTCCCTGCACCACCCTCTTTTCTGTTTTTCTACTCTCTGTTTTTCTACTCTCTGTTTTTCTACTCTCTGTTTTTACTCTCTCTCTCACACTCTCTTTCTCCCCCTCAGAGTAGCCGATTATATCAGTCCTGTACCGCCCACCCTGTAGAGACTTGCTTGTCCTACAGATGCTTCCTCTGTAGTGTCTTTATTTGATTTATTTCTCATTTTCTTCACAGGATATTTGTTGAAGGGTGAGATTTGAACAGTTTTACAGGATGCCCTTTTCCACTAAATGTGCTAGGGATTAAAGTTCCTTCTCATTCCAGGGAAAGCTTTTAAACAGACTATTTAGCCTGTCTAAACCACAATGGTGTGGATGGGTGACATATCAAAGGAGAGGGTGAAACTCAAGCACTCAGGAAATGAGCTGGAACATGATTTGGTGACCTCTGAATTCTCTACCTCGCTCCAATGGTGTGTGTGTGTGTGTGTGTGTAGTTGGGGAAATTGTGGGTATGTGTAGGATTTGATGTTCTGGGTCGTGGAGTTACCACCATGTGGCTACTGTACAGGGAGAGAGTCTGCAGCACAGGGCAGCCATTGACCAGGGAGGAATGGCCATGGTGACATCATCGGTGACATAGGAGGTAGTCTGTCCTGGCTTTGCCTCCATGCACCTGCCCATCCTCTGAATGGCGAACGTTCTATCCCGAAATCACTCGCATGCTCCAGATCTAAGATCATTTTTGCGTTCTTTGTGTTTTCATCCGTCCGGTTCTGTTTCAAGCCTTAACTTGAGCTTAATGAGAGACAGACGGCCATAAAGTGATTTTTAAAAACGCCCTCGAGTCCCGCTGATAACCGTCATCGGAAAGAGTGAACGCATGGGGAAAGTGACTGGACCGGGACCAAAAGCGACGATACGCTCTGTCCATCTGTATCAGGCCTTAGTCTGTAAAATGACATGTGTAACGCCCTCATCATATCTGCCTGGGTGAAGCATGGTTATTATGAAGGCAGGCGGTGCGATGTGGTGGTGCCGCTACACCGTCAGGGACAAGGCCAGCTTTTGTTCATTTTCTGGTCCCATGCATCTGCTTGTACTAGACAAGACCTCAACTGTGTCGTCATGTTTTGGCTTCGACATCCCTTTCAGATCCAGTTAGGCTGGGGGGGGTGACATATGGAACACGCCAGAGATCACTTGCTTTGTCTAATTGTGCGGTGCATTTTGTCCCATAGGCCTATATGATCAGAAAATGGCTATGTTGTCCTTTACATTTCCTAGTGTACCGCATTGTCCATGTCCTTTATGACGTGTGGTCACACCAGGGTGGCACATTATAGGAAGGTGGACCTTGTTGGCATGAGAGCTACACAGGGTAGTGCTTCAGAGAAGATTGTGTCCGATACTGCTGGAGTAAAGGAACCAGGAGAAGTGTTATCACTGACTAACACTCTCTCACACTCTCTCTCTCCTCCTCTCTCTCTCTCTCTCTCTCTCTCTATACTATTTTTTTATTTTTTTTTTTTTTTACAGTATATCCCTCCCATTGTCTCTCTGTTGGATGGAAGACAGTGGCTGTGTGTGAGATTCTGAAGTACACCCAGCCCACACATCTGTCTGTCCCCTATCTCTCAGTGGTGAGTGGACTGGGACTGGGACAGCCGTCCTGGTGCTTTCTTCATGTTCAATAGCCATCACGCCATCTCCTGTAGCAAGAGATAAAGACAGACTCACTCACACAAAACACACACACATACAGTACCAGTCAAAGTTTGGACACACCTACTCATTCCAGGGTTTTTCTTTATCTTTACTATTTTCTACATTGTAGAATAATAGTGAAGACATCAAAACTATGAAATAACATGCGGAATCATGTAGTGATTCTTCAAAGAAATTAGCCTCGATGATAGTTTTGCACACTCTTGGAATTCTATCAACCAGCTTCATGAGGTAGTCACCTGGAATGCATTTCAAAGTTGATTTGTGGAATTTCTTTCCTTCTTAATACATTTGAGCCAATCAGTTGTGTTGGAACAAGATAGGGTTGGTATAAGAAAGATAGCCCTATTTGGTAAAAGACCAAGTCCATATTATGGCAAGAACAGCTCAAATAAGCAAAGAGAAATGACAGTCCATCCTTACTTCAAGACATGAATGTCAGTCAATCTGTGAAATTTCAAGAACTTTTGAAGTTTCTCCAAGTGCATTTGCAATAACCATCAAGCGCAATGATGAAACTGGCTCTCATGAGGACCGCCACAGGAAGGAAGACCCAGAGTTACCTCTGATGCAAAGAATAAATTCATTAGAGTTAACTGCACCTCAGATTGCAGCCCAAATAAATGCTTCAAAGATTTCAAGTAACAGACATATCTCAAAATCAACTGTTCAGAGGAGACTGTGTGAATCAGACCTTCATGGTTGAATTCAACCTCTCTTCGTATTGTCTGAGATCCCCAAAGATTGTAAAGCTGCCGCGGTCAATCCCCCTCTTCAAACGGGGAGACATTCTAGACCCAAACTACTACAGACCTATATCTATCATACCCTGCCTTTCTAAAGTCTTGAAAGCCAAGTTAACAAACAGATCTCCGACCATTTCGAATCCCACCGTACCTTCTCCGCAATGCATTCTGGCTATGAGCTGGTCATGGGTGCATCTCAGCCACACTGGTCCTAAACGATATCATAACTGCCATCGATAAGAAACAATACTGTGCAACTGTAATCATCGAGCTGGCCAAAGCTTTCGAGTCTGTTCAATCACCACATTCTTATCGGCAGACTCAACAGCCTTGGTTTCTCAAATGACTGACTCGCCTGTTTCACCAACTACTTCTCTGATAAGGTTCAGTGTGTCAAATTCCAGGTCCTGTTGTCCGGACCTCAGGCAGTCTCTATGGGGGTGCCACAGGGTTCAATTCTCAGGCCGACTCTCTTCTCTGTATACATCAATAATGTCACTCTTGCTGCTGGTGATTCTCTGATCCACCTCTACGAAGACGACACCATTCTCTATACTTCTGGCCCTTCTTTGGATACTGTGCTAACTAACTTCCAGACGAGCTTCAATGCCATACAACTCTCCTTCCATGGCCTCCAACTGCTCTTAAATGCAAGTAAAACTAAATGCATGCTCTTCAGCCGATCGCTGCCCTCACCTACCCGCACCCGCCCGCCCGTCCAGCATCACTACTCTAGACGTTCTGACCTAGAATATGTGGACAGCTACAAATACCTAGGTGTCTGGTTAGTAAACTCTCCTTCCAGACCCACATTAAGCATCTCCAAAATTAAATCTAGAATCGGCTTCCTATTTCGCAAAAAAGCATCCTTCACTCATGCTGCCAAACATACCCTCGTGAAACTGACTATCTTACCGATCCTCGACCTCGGCGATGTCATTTACAAAATAGCCTCCAACACTCTCCTCAACAAATTGGATGCAGTCTATCACAGTGCCATCCGTTTTGTCACAAAAGCCCCATACACTACCCACCACTGCGTCCTGTATGCTCTCGTTGGCTGGCCCTCGCTTCATACTCGTCGCCAAACCCACTGGCTCCAGGTCATCTACAAGTCTTTGCTAGGTAAAACCCTGCCTTATCTTAGTTCACTGGTCACCATAGCAGCACCCACCCGCAACACGCGCTCCAGCAGGTATATTTCCCTGGTCTCCCCCAAAGCCAATTCCTACTTTGGCCGCCTTTCCTTACAGTTCTCTGCTGCCAATGACTGGAACAAACTGCAAAAATCGCTGAAACTGGAGACTCTTATCTCCCTCACTAACTTCAAGCACCAGCTGTCAGAGCAGCTCACAGATCATTGCACCTGTACATAGCCCATCTGTAAGTAGCCCATCCAACTACTTCATCCCCATACTGTATTTATTTATCTTGCTCCTTTGCACCCCAGTATCTCTACTTGCACATTGATCTTCTGCACATCTATCACTCCAGCTCCAGTGTTTAATTGCTATATTGTAATTACCTCGCCACTATGGCCTATTTTATTGACTTACCTCCCTTTTCTTACCTCATTTTCACACACTGTATATACAGTCGGGCAAAAAAAGTATTTAGTCAGCCACCAATTGTGCAAGTTCTCCCACTTAAAAAAGATGAGAGAGGCCTGTCATTTTCATCATAGGTACACTTCAACTATGACAGACAAAATGAGAAGAAAAAAAAATAGAATATCACATTGTAGGATTTTTTATGAATTTATTTGCAAATTATGGTGGAAAATAAGTATTTGGTCAACAACAAAAGTTTATCTCAATACTTTGTTATATACCCTTTGTTGGCAATGACAGGGGTCAAATGTTTTCTGTAAGTCTTCACAAGGTTTTCACACACTGTTGCTGGTATTTTGGCCCATTCCTCCATGCAGATCTCCTCTAGAGCAGTGATGTTTTGGGGCTGTTGCTGGGCAACACGGACTTTCAACTCCCTCCAAAGATGTTCTATGGGGTTGAGATCTGGAGACTGGTTAGGCCACTCCAGGACCTTGAAATGCTTCTTACGAAGCCACTTCGTTGCCCGGGCGGTGTGTTTGGGATCATTGTCATGCTGAAAGACCCAGCAACGTTTCATCTTCAATGCCCTTGCTGATGGAAGGAGATTTTCACTCAAAATCTCATGATACATGGCCCCATTCATTCTTCCCTTTACACTGTATATTCTTTTTTTTTTTTTATGTATTATCGACTGTATGTTTGTTTATTCGATGTGCAACTCTGTGTTGTTGTATGTGTCGAACTGCTTTGCTTTATCTTGGCCAGGTCGCAGTTGTAAATGAGAACTTGTTCTCAACTAGCCTACCTGGTTAAATGAAAGTGAATAAAAAAATAAAATACAAATAAATTGCTGCAAAGAAAATAAATAATAAGAAGAAACTTGCCAAGAAACATGAGCAATGGACATTAGTCGGGTGGAAATTTCTCCTTTAGTCTAAAGAGATGAGATTTTGGTGAATGGATGATATCCGCATGTTTGGTTCCCACCGTGAAGCATGATCCTGTGTTGGTGACACTGTCAGTGATTTATTTATATATATATATATTTTTACCTTTATTTAACTAGGCAAGTCAGTTAAGAACAAATTCTTATTTTCAATGACGGCCTCGAACAGTGGGTTAACTGTCTGTTCAGGGGCAGAATGACAGATTTGTACCTTGACAGCTCGGGGATTTGAACTTGCAACCTTTCAGTTATTAGTCCAACACTCTAACCACTAGGCTACCCTTATTAAGAATTCAAGGCACACTTAACCAGCATGGCTACCACAGCATTCTACAGTGAAAAGCCATCCCATCTGGTTTGTGCTTAGTGGGACTATCATTTTTTTTCCAACAGGACAATAACCCAACACACCTCCTGGCTGTGTAAGGCCTATTTGACAAAGAAGGAGAGTAATGGAGTGCTGCATCAGATGACCTGGCCTCCACAATCACCCAACCTCAACCCAATTGAGATGGTTCGGGATGAGTCGGACAACGGAGTGAAGAAAATGCACCCAACAATAGCTCAGCATATGTGGGAACTCGTTCAAGGCTGTTGGAAAAGCATTCCAGGTGAAGCTTTGAGCGAATGCCATGCATGCGCAAAGCTGTCATCAAGGCATAGGGTGGCTACTTTGGAGAATCAAACATTTGTTTAACACATTTTTTGGTTACTACATGATTCCATATGTGTTATTTCATATTTTTGATATCTTCACTATTATTCTACAATGTATAAAATAGTTTTAAAAAAAAAAACCTGAATGAGTCCAGACTTTTGAGTGGTACTGTATCTACGACTGTACATTGCATTTTCTTACACTGTTGTACACACTGTATATTTATATACAAGATGCTTCATATAGCTCACTGTAATATACAGGTAACTGCGTAACTGCGTGACTAGTGACCACTCGTGCCCTGTGGATACGGACATTGTTTTCCTATGGAGGCATAGCCATGGTAGCCAAAATAATGGCATTCTCAGTGTTTTATATGACCCTAAGTATTATGGGATGTTAATTGAATAATTAACTCAGGAACCACACCTGTGTGGGAGCACATGCTTTCAATATACTTTGTATCCCTCGTTGACGTAAGTGTTTCCATTATTTTGGCAGTTACCTGTATCTACTGATGTACATATCATTCTAAGTATATATTTTTGGTGTATATGCATAGATTGCATTTGGATTATTAGGTTGGTAACTGGATTCGTTCTGACATTTGTGATTTCTTGTTTCTAGTTTTTGATTATTATTTGTGTACTTGTTTGACATTTTTGCTGCACTATTAGGAGCTAGTAACATACGCATTTCTCTGCACCCGCTAGAACATCTGCTAAACTGTGTATGCGACCAATAAACTTTGATTTGAACAGCATGTTAGTATGTCTCAGCTTAGAGCCCTGCCCTGCTTAATCCTCCACAGCAAGACTATCTCAAAAGCATACCGTTTTTGTGTACCACTGAACTACCCTTGTTTGTGCGTGTATATTGAGCATTAGTGCATGGGGTTATCCTATATGAAGGCTAGTTGTGTGTGCTTTTCTGGTTGGGTCTGTGTATGAGTGTGGTTGTCATTCCATAGTAGTTCCAACATCAAAGGTTGTCTGCACATCTTGGACTTTAGATAAATGCCTGATCGGGTGTAAGCACAATCGTAGGATTTCTCCAATAGGTCTCTCCCTGTTTTAATGTTGCCTTTGCCCACCCGTCTGGCCTGTTTCTCTTTCTCCATCCGAGCTGATCTAATGATTCACGGGGCTGCATCGAGCCGCTTGTCGGAGATCAATCATCTTCGTCAGAGCATTCTGCCGATTGTTTGAGTAGGGGCCATTAGAGAGAACTGTTTGGAAGTGTTTTGTGAACCTAAGCTGCTTCAAAGGTCAGAGGGAAAAAAAGTGCTGTGTCTGTCTGTCTGTCTGTGTGTGTGTGTGTGTTGCAGAGAGAGAGAGAGAGAGATGGAAAGAGAGGCCTTGTCAGCCTATTCGTGGCTCTGCTGCCCTTTGTTAGTGTGAATACTTAAACAGCTCGCCACAAGTTCAGAACCTGGGATAAATAATTTCCACTGTCTGTCATGCTGATCTGAAATATGCACAGTGGAGGAAGGGAGGAGCTGGAGAGGAGAGGCGAGGTGGCTAGACGGTGTTGTGTTGAGTCGCTGGCAGAGGAAGAAGAACCTGTTTAATGTGGCTTGTCAATAGCAACTAATGAGAATGTTGCATTGTCTTGTATGGACTCCATATAGTTCTCACATGATGTAAACTTTTTCAAAAGGCTGCCTCCTGAAAGGCGTACATATTATATTTGAAAGTCACAAAATGTTGAAAATGAAATTTGCACGGTGGAGAAAATAGAAAGATGATAAAGATAATTACAATGACTTCTGAAAGTCTAGATGCTGCAGTCTGCCTTGATATGACATGGACTGAGATTGAGATGAACCAAATGTTTTGATAAAAGCTTCCGTCCTTAGAGTTTGACAGATTTCTAATGGTGACATTAGCGTCATTCTAACAGTGAAAACTTTATTGAGGCAAGAGTAGAGTGCCGTGGTTCACTTCCTCCAGTGAATATCTGAGGTTAGTGGAGTTTTCGACTTCCCAACCATCTCTGCTGAGGTTAGACCTCTAGATCAGATGGTTTTGACCAGCAGTTAACATAATGTAGAGCTCGCCAGAACCCAGACTCACAGCCCTGGTAAGGCACAGATAGGGAGGGGGTGGCGGTGAAAAATGTTTACATGTGATAGCCAGTTTAAGACGTTGTGGTTTGCTAGTAATTGGGAAAGCTGGCACGGCGGTTAAGATCTTTGTTGCACACTCAAAAAACGCATTTCCACTTCAGAGGAGAAAGCGGAATTGAAATCAGCTGTATGTAGTTGATTTAAGGCGGTTTTTCTGTTACATTGAGTCACATATAAGATGGCTTTAACCTCAAGTCGAGCGTCTGTTTGCCAGGCCCGGTTTGCTCTCCAAGTCTCTTTCACTGAATCATTGTGAAAGTCTGAATGTTTGACTGTCTTCTAGTCAGTCAGCTGTTCCTCCCCTTATCTATCACAGTCAGAGGCAGAAATTCTGAAGTTTGTGGAATGTTTGTAAACAAAGAAGTTGATACCCACTCTGGTAATTATTTAACTTCCTGTGGATGGTAGTGTGTACTTAATGATGTTTTTTATTTGTTTATTTGTTTTTTCTCTCTTTTTTTTCTTCTTCGTTGTTACTCGCCTTTGACTTCCTTGGGAAGAATGAAAAGTAGGGCGCTCACTAAGCAATTATTACTCAACCCCAAACAACTTTTTTTTTTTTAAAGGCGCTGAATTTTTTTTTAAATAAACAAACAAAAAGCGACTTTAGACTGGAAGAATATTTAATTGTTTTTGATTACTTAGGATATGACCAGGGAATTTGCTGTCATAAATATTTAAAGAGATTTAGAATGATGCCATATTTCCGTTTCCCATTATTGTTTTTAAATTATTATTATTAGTCTCAGAATTCAGACTGAAAATGACTAAAAAGAGAACTGCATTTATGAGGCAGTTCAGACAAGGAGACAGAAATGAAATAGCAGCCCCAAAAGCCAGCAGTGTGAATTCTACAGTAACAAGACAAGCAACCAGGAGGTGGCAGCAGTGAGCAGCATCATCAACAGAAGGCTGCCAGTCAGTGATTATAATTTATGATCCATTTCTATTATAGGTGGGGTGTGCAGAGATAGTTACAGTAATAATTATCAGGACTGAAGTGTTTCCAAGGCAACCAGCATTTTTCTCCCCATTGAAGCTCTCGCGGGGAGAGTGTCTATGTGGCATGACATGGCTGGATCAGGGGAGCATAGGTCTCTGTTACTGTTGCCACTGCTGCTCTGGGAGGCAGATTAGCTTTAGCACTGGCTTCATATGGTAGAAGACTACGGCTGGCCTATGAGCACGCATAGACTGAAACTGTCAGCATTGCCTCATAGGCCTACACTGATGTTGTACCACCAAGGAACACTCCAAAAAACGTGTAGCCTACCAATTGTTGGTTTGAAGGTGATTTGCCAGTTTATTATTGTCTGTTCGTCTGGTGGAACAGGATTGGACGTTCCCCGCTTTTCACCTCCACCCTGACATCCTATTGGGCCTTGCATAAACCCCCAGCTGCAATTATAAGACAGCCCTAATTTCTTATCATAAAAATCTAATGGCCTTTCCGTTGGAGAAATAGGCATGTTGAGGCTAAACAAAGGGGGAAACGCTGTACAGTGTGTGCCATTAAACCCAGCAGGCTAGCGCTCAAGTGTTCGTTAATTCTCTTTTTTTTGTGGCTGCACAAAATGGAGGGATCAAGGCGAGGAGGAAATAAAGAGCAATAGGAAAATGTAAGAGCAGGAGGAGAGAATTCCAGTTCACATCTCCTTCTTTACCTGTCTAAACCTCTGTCTACTTGTGTTGGGAGAAAGAGAACAATACACACTGTGGCCTATTCACAGGAGACAAATGGGGAAAGAAGGAATCTTTTCACTATTGAACGCTAAACAATTCCCCCCCCGAACAGACCGTCTTGATACATTACAGAACCCACTGTTATTGGCCTATACAATATCACACATAGATGTACCTATAAGCAGTACAAAACCCACAATGCCCATGACTTGTGTTGATGCACATTAGAGGCTGGTAGTAAGTAACACCAATGCACTCAGTTGATGAATGGTTTCAGATGAGAAGCCGTGTGAGTGTCTCCCAGAGCAGAGCAGATTGTGTGGCGCTGGTAGTGGCTGGCATTAGTGGCCCTTGGATTGAATTAGAAACTGGATCCATAGCTCTGCTCTGCTCTCCTCGTGCCACACAGGGTTAAAACCTGCTGGGGTGCTCTTTCTCTCCGTCGAGCCGTCCCCCCCTAGAGTCTGTCATTGATTGAGGCACTTGGCTGGTCTGTCACCAACAGGCACACAGATGGATGCAAGTAAACACACTGCAATGAGCACCTATGGCACCCGGCAGAAGGCTAACGTGTGTGTCTGTGTTTGGTAGTGTTTCAGGTTGCAATGTCAGGGCTTCTGGATGTTTGTGTTGTGTGTTGCCGGGATATTCTTCCACTAATGTGTCACACAGAATCCTCAAGTGTCTCCTTTTCTGCCTCTGTCTCACTCCCCCTCTCTGTCCATCTCTCTGTTTTTCACTCTACCTCCTTTTCTCGCTCTCTCTCTTCAACAATGGAAGTGCACTCTTTAATTGAACAGTCATCTGTCGGCTGTTTTTCTCCCCACACCCCTCCCTTATATCCGGGAAGCGTCCATCCGATGGCTTCAGCCCTCTCCCTCTTCATCCACGCTGCCATCTGCTTGTAGTGCTGGGGCTGGTGAGGGCCTTGCCATCCCTCTCTCCTTGCCATCCCTCTCTCCCTTCCCTCCTCCTCCCTCCCTCCCTTCCATCCCCTCCCTTCCTCCCTATGTACCGTCCGTGAGCATTGTTTGTTTGTGAGGGACACTGTGCCTTTAAGAGCACTGCCTGCTACTCGGCCTAATGTCATTAATCTGTACAAACTTGGTGTGACAGAAGCAGGAGGCACCGCAGATTGATGACATTTTATTGTTATTGCAGTGCTACTATTAACTGTTTGCCAGTTCCGCTGAGGTTTTTACCTCTATACACCAGGCACCGACAGAGAAAAAAGAAAACGGCAAATTGAACACATCGCTGATTTGATACAGAGAAAACGGATTAATTTAAGTATAAAATTGCTATTTTGATTTGTATTTTCTGTGGTGTTTTTTTTAAATATTTATGGAGGTAGTGGGGTTAGTTGAGCCAAAGGGTTAGAAGAGCCGCCTCTTGTTACTAGGAAACTGTACACAAAATGAATCATGTGACCAAATATTTAGAAAGAGGTCATCAATTTCATGCAGTCTGTGAAGGAGAAGAAACCACATAGAAAAAGTATTAAGCAAGTTATGTCCCAAAATGTTTTTTTTTCTTCACAAATTCAAATTAGTTTATTGTGTTTTAGGTTTCACAATGCTTGTATCGAAACCAAACTAGATAGTTTTAAGATTGGGGTCTCTGTAAGCTACAATACGAGGTCCTAAACCTAGCATGAAAGTGAATCCTATAGTCAAAATGTTTGACTTGGGGTAAGTTGAGCCAATGGTCATGGGGTAAGTTGAGCCAATGGTCATGGGGTAAGTTGAAATGGTCATGGGGTAAGTTGAGCCAATGGTCATGGGGTAAGTTGAGCCAATGGTCATGGGGTAAGTTGAGCCAATGGTCATGGGGTAAGTTGAACCATGGGGTATTGTGGTCATGGGGTAAGTTGAGCCAATGTTCATGTCAATGGTCATGGGGTAAGTTGAGCCAATGGTCATGGGGTAGCCAATGGTCATGGGGTAAGTTGAGCCAATGGTCATGGGGTAAGTTGAGCCAATGGTCATGGGGTAAGTTGAGCCAATGGTCATGGGGTAAGTTGAAATGGTCATGGGGTAAGTTGAGCCAGGTCATGGGTAAGCCAATGGTCATGGGGTAAGTTGAGCCAATGGTCATGGGGTAAGTTGAGCCAATGGTCATGGGGTAAGTTGAGCCAATGGTCATGGGGTAAGTTGAGCCAATGGTCATGGGGTAAGTTGAGCCAATGGTCATGGGGTAAGTTGAGCCAATGGTCATGGGGTAAGTTGAGCAATGTCATGGGGTTTGAGCCAATGGTCATGGGGTAAGCCCACCCGCACCTTCCACAATAAATATAACCCATCCGCAACTGCCCAACTATATGTGATACAGTGAAAATCTGAGGCCCGCTCCTGACCCTAACCCGCGAATATAGAAAAAGTGCTGTACACTCAGAGATGGTGGAGCGATTTTCTTTTTGACAGGCCTCTTTAGATTGGTCTATGTTTACTGTGAGAATTCTGCAGGAGTTAATATTATATTAGGCTAGAGGTAATCCTACAGTCGTTATCCAGATTTCAGGCTGCTATACCATTTAACCCATCTGAACAGGAAGTAGCCTACAGTTCCCTTGACGTGCCATTTGACAGCCCAGCCCGTCCAGCCTGCATTTTGAAATCCCCGTCTTGTGACGGTCACATTTGTATAGTGCCTCACTTCACCAAATCTTTCCCAAACATTAGGCTACTGTTCTGACCATCCCTTCTCTTTATTTTCAACTCTCCATTTCGCAGCTTTTCTCTTCTTGAATTCAACTCTGACTTTGTCCTTTTTTTGCCTCAGTGGGGATCGACGTTAACTGTTTCTGCCCAAGTTCCCCCAAACGCTTTTGGCAATTTGTGTGTACAGTATTTGGTGAGTGTACAGTTAGGCCATAAAGCCTATAGGCTTAGGCTACGCGCTAATGGCAGACAAAACAATGAAAGAAAAACCTCAATGTGGCCTATAAAGGGGATACCCAGTCAGTTGTACAACTGAATGCATTCAACTGAAATGTGTCTTCCGCGTTTAACCAACTTAGGTATGAATTGCACAAGTATTACACAGGTATGGATTTTTAATGCTTTGTTTTCTCTTTATTCATCCCGCCCCCACCAACCCCGCCCTTCATCCACACAATATTTCATGACCCTAAACCCGCCCGCCCTGCGGACATAACCGCGGGACTGCGGGTTATGAGTCAACCCGTGCATCACTGGCCACCATAACCCATACAAATGATGACTACATTTAGTCCATTGTATGCATAATATGCATAGTGTTTTTGCAACGTGTCAGACATATGAACTCAATATAGTGCATTTTTATTGTTACAGAGAAGACATCATCATGCCCCATGTATACAAATGTAAAAAGAGCAGGGGTCTCGCCCAGGGGAGAATGACTGCCCCCTCTCATTGAAGCCATGGAAGTTCAAGGCTGCCTGCGGTACTGCAGGCATTGTTTGCAGAAAACAGAATCCCCCATTATAGTAAATGGAAAAATGACAATCCAATGTGGTCAATCTTCCTGTAAATATATATGTATATATTTTTGAAGACAATCCTGGTACCAATAATTGCTTATAATAAACCATATGTACACTGAGTGCTCTTTCCATGACATAGACTGACTAGGTGAATCCAGGTGAAAGCTATGATCCCTTATTGAGGTCGCTTCAATCAGTGTAGACAAAGGGAAGGAGACAGGTTAAAGAAGGATTTTTAAGCCTTGAGACAATTGAGACATGGATTGTGTATACGTGCCATTCAGAGGGTGAAAGGGCAAGACACAATATTTAATTGTCTTTGACCGGGGTATGGTAGTAAGTGCCAGGTGCACCAGGTTGAGTGTGTCAAGAACTGCTACGCTGCTGGGTTTTTCACACTCAATAGTTTCCCGTGTGTATCAAGAATGGTCCACCAAAGGGCATCCAGCCAACTTGACACAACTTTCGGGAAGCATTGGAGTCAATGTGGGCCAGCATCCCTGTGGAACACCTTTGTCAACTTTTCAATTCCATGATGCCCCAACGAATTGAGGCTGTTCTGAGGTCAAAAGTGGGTGCAACTCAATATTAAAAAGGTGTTTCTAATGTTTTGTACGCTCAGTCTATGTCCTTGAACCGGTTATTTTAAAATAGCACACAAAATAAGTTAGGAAGATAATTTAGAACGCTCAGCCTTCAACTTGAGTTACTCAATGAGAGGGCAGCACTGAGTTGGCCTGCAACGTCATTTCCTGGAGTAACTCAAACTGCGCATGCTTTGTCTCCATCAGGCGCCACCTTAACCGGCTTCATTTGGCTTCAATTGAGTCTTCACATAGGAATGAATGGTGTGACGTGATCGATGGCTATGCACATTCATATGTACAGTCATTGGTCTCGGCCCGTCTTCTTGCGAGACCAGCCAAGTAGCAGAGGCACACAAGGTTTCATCTAAGACATTTAAGATATATATACCACACCCACATTCCATGAATTCAACTTTGATCGACCAGCACCTACTGTCACAGGACACCCCCACCCAATTACCCCAAGGCGACTCAACTTACCCTGTCCCTTTACTTAATTTACCCCATACCGGGGGGTAAGTTGTGCCAAGATACCACTTTTTTTTTTGTCGTTGCACAACCTATGTTTTCAAAACTGTTGTGTTTACAGGAATTCATATTATTTCCAGGGAAACACAACATCCTGAAATACAGTATATGTAGATGTCTTTGTTAAAATAATACTATATTTACCTTGAGGTAGTCATGCAGTCATGTTTGAATCCTCAGCGTAGTCATTTCTTAAGGCCTGGTATAGATTATGTTGTAGGAAGAGAAACAATTTAATTTGTACAACCGTAGCTCTACACCATTGCTCTCTCAGAATATGATAGTTTACGATTGGCTAGTGGTGAAAAATTTAACCCATGACTGTATGGCCCTGTGCACTGATATCAAAGCAGGTGATCCATCTGGTTTAATCCAATACATCATGTGATTGATCAAGGCGAATCAATCAGGTTGATGCAGCATGAATGAACCAATTAACTGAATGATGACCTGTCCTTTCTGTGTAGTATGACTTATCCGTTCACACATCCTTTTGCAAGGTGTATCAACATATGACGACGATACAGATTTTTCAAACTGGTTAACAGTAACAGTCTAGAGGTTGGTCTTCCCAGGCATTTGGACAGACAGTTGTCTTTGACCCCCCCCCCCTGCTGTGTCTGGAGTGATGGGGTCCATATGATCCCTAAGCTTGTTTAGAGGGTGTGTGTGTGTGGGTGTGTGTGTGTGTGTGTGTGTGTGTGTGTGTGTGTGTGTGTGTGTGTGTGTGTGTGTGTGTGTGTGTGTGTGTGTGTGTGTGTGTGTGTGTGTGTGTGTGTGTGTGTGTGTGTGTGTGTGATTATGTGCTGGCTCTAAATAAATGAAAATACAAAGTATGTAACTTTGATATCCTGCATGTGCTTTTCCCTGTGGATATAGTTGTGTGTGTGCTGCTCACTGCACTGCTGAGAGAGAGAGAGAGAGAGAGAGAGAGAGAGAGAGAGAGAGAGAGAGAGAGAGAGAGAGAGAGAGAGAGAGAGAGAGAGAGAGAGAGAGAGAGAGAGAGAGAGAGAGAGAGAGAGAGAGAGAGAGAGAGAGAGAGAGAGAGAGAGAGAGAGAGAGAGAGAGAGAGAGAGAGAGACGTGTTAGAAAAGCTTCACAAGGTCAGACCCAGAGCTCATTAAGAGGAGAGAAGGGGGGGTCCCAGACGTCCCATTCTCACTAACCTTATTCTGTAATTAGTCTTTGTTTCCTCCTAACACTCTGGCCATGCCACCAGGAGGTGGAACACCATTTAGACTGGGGCTCCTTCCCAGCATTGCCCCATAGTGACACTGGTGTCACAGTCCCTGTCTCCCCTGCTTCCCTCCTCTCCTCTTCCCAGTCTGGCTTTCTGGCTTGGAGGCCTATCCCACCACTCCAACCTACTTCCATACACACCACTAGATCAGTGGTGTAGTGACAGTCCCTCTCTCCCCTGCTTCCCTCCTCTACGCTGCCCAGTCTGGCTCTGTGGATAAAATGGTAACCATAATGATAACCACCAGCATGCTTCCCATTAGCACCACTTTCTCACCGCTTTGTAACATATGCTTTTATTTTTATTTGACCTTTATTTAACTAGGCAAGTCAGTTAAGAAGAAATTCTTATTTACAATGACGGCCTAGGAACAGTGGGTTAACTGCCTTGTTCAGGGGCAGAACGACAGATTTGTACCTTGTCAGCTCGGGATTTGATCTCGCAACCTTTCGGTTACAAGTGCAACGCTCTAACACCCCATCAGAACATATTGGGTCTGTTTTTAAAACCAATTGCAGCATTTTATGGGAAGGATGAGTGTCAAATTCAGGGCTGCTTAGGATGCCAGATGTATCTGTCTTTGGGAGTGTAGCTTATGTTCGGGGCTGTGTGGTGGCTTGGTGGGTCCAAGGTGTGGCAGCAGAGTGGGTGTGTGGAGGATAGTTAGGCTCATGATGGCAGACCCTGGCCCAGTAACTCCCTTAGGTTCCTATTCACCAGCCTGTGAGATCCAGTGGCAGCATGGCAGTCCTCTTGTATTAATGATGATGGATGAGAGAGAGAGAGCACCCTACTTTTCCCAGTCTCTCTCGGGCCAGGAACTTTCTAGAGTTCTGGGTACAGCTGACCCAGAAAACGAGGATGTCACATCCACATCCAGCGACAGCAGCAAGCAGCCTTTGGGGTTAGAGGAGTAGTGGAGATAAATAATAAGAGAAGTCCTCCGACACGTTGACTGTTATTGCCTTAGTTTTCAAAGAGAGATATCAAGGGGAAGGCTGTCTAAGTCTTATTTGTTTTTTTTTCTCCTGCTCTCTGTATTTTCTTGTGATGTGTGGTTGTACACAGCTGTGTGTCAAGATGAACCTTCGTGTGTGTGTGTGTGTGTGTGTGTGTGTGTGTGCGTGCGTGCGTGCGTGCGTGCGTGCGTGCGTGTGTGGTGCTGCCACTATCTGTCATAGATACACCCCACCCCTCCTCTACCCTCCTCTACCTCCACTGGATGCACCTGTTTATCTGCCTGTCATGTTCCATCACTGTGACTACCCTGGGCTGAATGGTGGCGTTGCCATGTCGATCTCCATCGACGACGATGCATCTGTTAGGCCTGACCACCCCGGAACCTGGCAGAGATCCACCACCCCTGATGAGGACTGACACTGGATGATGACTTCAGAGAGGGGCGCACACCCCCGCTACACGTCCTCTCACCCGTCACTCAATCTGCCTCCACGGCAACCACCGCTCCACTTCTGAGATATACGATGCAGCGTAACTACTGGACTTAAAACAGCATTGTTTTATGTATTTATAGTGAAGGCTTATATACTGCAGTATCTGAGGTCAATGTTCATTTCAAATGAGATTGTATTCATTGTTTGGTATAACAAGCGATTCCCCGGGGCTGTGCTGAAACAATGTTTATTGGGGAGTTAGCTGCAAAATCCCATCCATTCCATCTAGCGGAGATTGCATTGTATTGTCCACATCTATCTGTCATTAGTGTGTTGACATATGGATAACTGTCATATGGCGAACTCTTCATGAGGTTTGAATAACTGACAGCGTGGAACCAGAGTATAGTTTGCAGCTGCAGTGTGGGATCCAGAGCTGGTGTGAGAATAGAATAGTATAGACTTGATGGGATTTCAGAAATCTGAGGCCGATGATGAATGTTTGAAAAATAGGTTTGTCTGGAGGTTGATAAGCCATTTGTTTTCATTAGCCTGATGCTAGCCTAAGTCTTCAGAGGGGAAATGGGGTGGAGCGCGCTGGGTGTGAGGGCGAAGATGGGCCTGCTAACAGAATTAGCATAGCATCCTTATCCTGGCTTCTCTAACCCCCGGTGGCCTTCTCCTGGGTCAGAGGTGAATCAGACAGGCCTTGGAGAGACACAGGGTGACATTCAAATATCATTCACTCTGTGTCGCCGCTCTGCTCTCATTGGAGCATGTCCATTAAATATTGACAACACGTTATCTCAGAGTGCAAACGGAGATGTAGAAATAACGCAGTGTGGAGGAGGGGAGGTGGGATGTGAGTTTTGACACCCTTTTCCAGAGATCATCTAATCAGTGTATTTGTCACATGTGCCGAATACAACAGGTGGTAGACCTTACAGTGAAATGCTTACTGACAAGTCATAACCAACAGTTAAATGCAGTTAAAAATTAAAATAAGAAATAAAAGTAACAAATAATTAATGAGCAGCAGTAAAATGACAATAGTGAGGTTATATACAGGGGGTACCGGGACAGAGTCAATGTCTGGGGAACCTTAGTCGAGGTAATTGAGGTAATATGTACATGTAGGTAGAGTTATTAAAGTGGATATGCATAGATAATAACCTAGAGTAGCAGCAGTGTAAAAGGGGGGGGAGCAATGCAAATAGTCTGGGTAGCCATTTGATTAGATGTTCAGGAGTTTTATGGTTTTGGGGTAGAAGCTGCTTAGAGGCCTCTTGGACCTAGACTTAGCACTCCGGTACCGCTTGCCATGCGGTAGCAGAGAGAACAGTCTGTGACTAGGGGTGGCTGGAGTCTTTAACAATTTTTAAGGCCTTCCTCTGACACCGCCTGGTATAGGGTCCTGGATGGCAGAAGCTTGCCCCCAGTGATGTGGAGCGTATGCACACTACCCTCTGTAGTGCCATGCGGTGGGAGGCAGAGCAGTTGCCATACCAGGCAGTGAGATGCAACCAGTCAGGATGCTCTCGATGGCGCAGCTGTGGAACCTAATGAGGATATGAGGACCCATGCCAAATCTTTTCCAGTCTCTTGAGGGGGGAATAGGTTTTGTTGTGCCAACTTCATGACTGCACTAATTGTGTGCTTGAACCCATGATAGTTTGTTGCTGATGTGGACACCAAGGAACTTGAAGTTTCAACCTGCTCACTGCAGCCCCGTCGTGAAAATGGGGGCATGCTCGGTCCTCCTTTTCCTCAGTCCCACAATCATCTCCTTTGTCTTGATCACATTGTGGGAGTGGTAGTTGTCTGGCACTACATGGCCAGGTCTCTGACCTCCTCCCTATAGGCTGTCTCGTCATTGTCCGTGATCAGGCCTACCACTGTTGTGTCACCGACAAACTTCATGATGGTGTTGAAATCGTGCCTCGCCATGCAGTCATGAGTGAACAGGGAGTACAGGAGGAGACTAAGCACGCACTCTGAGGGGCCCCCATGTTGAGGATCACCGTGGCGGATGTGTTGTTACCCCTAATACACACCTGGGTATGGCCCGTCAGAATGTCCAGGATCCAGTTGCAGAGGTGTTGAGTCCCAGGGTCAGCTTAGTGACCTTTTAGGGCACTATGGTGTCGAATGCTGAGCTGTTGTCAATGAATAGCATTCTCACATAGGTGTTTCTTTTGTCCAGGTGTGAAAGGGTAGTGTGGAGTAAAATAGAGATTGGTTCATCTGTGGATGTTTTGGGGCAGTATGCAAATTGGAGAGGGTCTAGGGTTTCTGGGATAATGATAAAAGATGTGAGCCATGACCAGCCTTTCAAAGCACTTCATGGCTACAGACATGAGTGCTACAGGTCGGTAGTCGTTTAGGCAGGTTACCTTAGTGTCCTTGGTCACAGGGACTATGGTGGTCTGCTTGAAATATGTTGGTATTGCAGACTCAGACAGGGAGAGGTTGAACATGTCAGTGAAGACACTTGCCAGTTGGTCAGCGATGCTCAGAGTACACGTCTGGTAATCCATCTGACCCTGCGGCCTTGTGAATGTTGACCTGTTTAATGGTCTTCTCCACGGCTGTGGAGAGCGTGATCACACACAGTCGTCCGGAACAGCTGATGCTCTCATGCATGTTTCAGTGTTACTTGCCTCGAAGCAAGCATAGAAGTAATTTAGCCGTCTGGTAGTCTCTTGTCACTGGGCACTTTGGCTGTGCTTCCTTTGTGTCCATAATAGTTTGCAAGCCCTGCCACAACCGACGAACGTCGGAGATGGTGTAATACGATTCGATCTTAGTCCTGTATTGACGCTTTGCCTGTTTGATGGTTTGTCATTGGGCATTGCAGGATTTCTTATAAACTTCCTGGTTAGGGTCCCGCTCCTTGAAAGCGGCAGCTCTACCCTTTAGCTCAGTGTGGATGTTGCTTGTAATCCATGGCTTCTGATTGGGGTATGTACTGTACGTACAGTCACTGTGGGGACGACGTCATCGACGCACTTATTGATGAAGCCAGTGACTGATGTGGTGTACTCCCCCATGCCATTTGAAGAATCCGGGAGTATATTTGAGTCTGTGCTAGCAAAACAGTCCTGTAGCTTATTGACTGAGTCACTGGTGCTTCCTGATTTAATTTTGCTTGTAAACAGGAATCAGAGGATAGAATTATGGTCAGATTTGCCAAATGGAGGTCAATGGAGAGCTTTGGACGTTGCCTCTGTGTGGGGGAGTAAAGGTGGTCTAGATATTTTCCCTCTGGTTGCACATTTAACATACTGGTGGAAATGAGGTAAAACCGATTTTGGTTTCCTTATTATTGTCCTACTAGGAGCGCCATCTCTGGATGAGTGTTTTCCTGTTTGCTTATGGCGGGTGTACAGCTCATTGAGTGCAGTCTTAGTGCCAGCATCGGTCTGTGGGTGGTATGTACAGCTCACGAAAAATACAGGTGAAAACTCTCTAGGTAGATAGTGGTCTACAGCTTATCATGGGATAATCTACCTCTCTGTGCGGTGTCTGCAGTGTTTATGCCCCGGAAGAGCATAGGTAAACTGGTATGGCTCCGAACTTTTCACCACTGTCTGGGTGTCAGTGTCTTGGAGCACAAGGCAATGTTTAAGTGCAGTCATTGTGTGAGTTCAGTACCATACCTTTACCTCAGCATCTGTTGCTCCTGAATTAATTTGGCTGGTGGGTGTGTTGTTAGGGATGTCATTGGGTGAGAGCATTTCTACATCGGCTCTATGGGAGATAACCTCTTCTGTGGTGTTGAAGTCAGTACAGTTTCCTTCTTTCCCATCCAACCCAAACACAGTAAAGACAGCCACCATCCCTCTGACACCAGACTAATGTGTACCTCTTACAGAACTCTAGGGTGGGATATCTATATCTATTCAAGATGAGCCTGTGGTACTCCAGTCACTTGAATAAAGGGCTAGAGACTGTGAGTAGCCTAAACAATATGAGTGTGAGCTGTAGGACATAGTGAGACAGAAGGAGCTGAGGGATGGAGATGGGGCTAGAGCTGTGGATCCAGAGCCTCAGGACCATGTAGACCATGGGAGCTTCTAGGGCCTGTCTAATTGGTGGCTTTCACTGTGGATTAGATTTATGATTAGGCCCCTGCTCTGTATCTGGTAGCTCTTCCCAGAGAAGACACTATGAGGGATCTATTGTATGAGGATGATCTATGATAATGACGAGTGGGTCAATTGTCTTTAGATACAGTATAATGGTCTCAGGGAATATTCGAGAGCTTATTAGGAATGATATATGTGACTGACCACCTCTTTTCAGGCTTTTCAGTCTTATGTTACAAAATTTGAAAATGTGTTTTTTAAATATATTTTTTTTTACATTGGATGAAAGTACAGACCCAGAGCTATAAATGGTATTTCATACACTGCAGTTGAGGAACAATGGGAAAGTATTTCTGCTTTTTTGCACCACTTGAGAAAATGGCGCTTGAATGTTTTGGTACAGCTACTGGGGAGAGCTCTTCTTTGTCTATACCCTTTCAGCATTGTTCACACCTCTTAAGCCCCACCCTTCCCTTTAAGGATTCATGTAAGGCCATGTGCTAAACAGAGTGAGTAAGGTGGTGTAGTTCACATGTCCATGAAATACAAAAGATGGCTGTAATCACCCCTAGATACAACTGGCTAGCTTGATGAGTCATGTCATCATTTGGTGAAGTGGAGTCTTTTCTTTAGACATGTAGGTAGCTAGCTAGCTAAAGAATTTTAAAAAATCCCAACCCATACAGTACTAGAAAACAAACGAATTGTCATCACTAGCCACCTTGAATGAAATTCTGTGTATGAATCTGCAGGTAGCTAAAGCTAATCAACTAGGTTCAATTTTAGCTAGCTAGCTAACATTAGGTTATAACTAGCAGTTCTCTTGTTCATATAGATTTGGAAAGTCGGTTGAGACATCGCTACCTTTGTGCATGACTTAAACCATTTTCCCAGACAATTGTTTACAGACAGATTATTTCACTTCTGGGAAGTTAAAGCTTGTTCGCAAATGGGTCTTGCAACTGGACAATGACCCAATACTTCAAAGTTGTGGCAAATGGCTTAAGGACAACAACGTCAAGGTATTGGAGTGGCCATCCTGAAAGCTCTGACCTCAAACCTATAGAACATGTGTGGGCAGAACTGAAAAATCATGTGTGAGCAAGGGGGTCTACAAACCTGGCTCAGTTACACCAGCTCTGTCTGGAGGAATGAGCAAAATTCACCAACATATTGTGGGAAGCTTGTGGAAAGCTACCGAAACAGTGACTTAAGTTTTCACATTCTTAAAATACAGTAGTGATCCTAACTGACCTAAGATATGGAATATTTACTAGGATTAAATGTCAGGAATTGTGAAAACATGAGTTTAAATGTATTTGGCTAAACTTCCAACTTCAACTGTATATTATTGTTGCCTCTGATTTTAATAGCTAACGTTTCGATGGCCATAATAAATAAATATGCCGACAGTGGACAACTTGTTTTACTCCTCTTGACTGTTTAATACTTTCTGAGATGTAGCCATTATTTACTATTTTACTACTGGGGTTACTATACATAACTTTAACCCATTGTATTAGAGATTTTCCAAAATTAAAATCGTTTAGGCATTTATATCTAAATTTATATCTAAATCTGCTATGAATACCAGACCTAGTTTCCTAGATTTTTCATAGTCTTCTATTGTTTCAATTACTTGTCTTATATTATCTCCAATGTATCTTCCATGTAAAAAAACTGTCTGATCACGATAAATGATATCCGACAACACCTTTTTAATTCTATTTGAGACGCATCAGGTCTTTCTTCCTCTCTGTCACGGATGCAATCATGCGCCATGTTTTTCTCCTTCTCATACTCTGCTTCCAATGGGCATTCCACCGATGTCAAAACTCTGTCAACGTTGTCCGTGACAACAACACCGTTGATCGCTGTTTCTTCCCCATCACTGTCATCAGGAGACTCTACAATGTCTTGTTCAATTCAAATGTTGTTTTTTTACAAAAGTCCGGAATTTCCTTGATGTCTGATTTCATTTTTCCACTGATCTTTGTTGATAGTGCCTGCTAAATTCAGGGCAGTAATGTTGTTGAGAGCAGTAGCAATACGTTGAGAGCAGGAGCAATACTTTTGCAATTCTCTATGGCTACTATAGCCATGGTAGCAAGATTATCTATTCATACCGAGCAGCTCATGTCATAGACAGAAGTGTGCTATATGGCAGACCATAATTTATCTGTTCGCATGTCCAGCCCATCCATAATCTCATCCAATCATGGCTAGCGGGAAGGTTTCTGTCGTTTTCCTTGGCGAAACCAACTAGTCTTTAACAATTTTATTTGTACTTACAGATGGCATACACGTTTGTTATCGAGGCACATGAAAGTTCATATGTTCCAGGAGCCATTTCTGCTCCCCCCCCAAAAAAAAACATTAAAATGTGTCTCCTGTGAAATAGTGACATGCGACATATGCCTAGTTTCCTGAAACGGGTCACATATTCAGGCTAGGCGTGGTGTTGATAGAATGGGCCACTGGTAGGAATGGGTTAACTGGTTTGGTCATGACTGAATAAAAGGATGCAAAATCAATATGAGGGAAAAATAGGAAAATGACATGCCTCTCCAGTTGGGAGATCTAATCTCCAATATCCATTTACAACATTGGGGCACGCTTTAGCAATTATAGGCCAGTACCACCAGCACGTTTTCCTTTATACCCTGAAGAAATTATTCTGAAACACTTTCAATAAAGATTCTGTTGATTTTCTATTATAAGAACATATTGAAAATAGGGCGCATGATAGAACCTGTACATTGACATGAAGTCACATAGTAGTATAGGCTTTCTTACACATTAGTCCCAATGAGAACGTAACACTTCAAAAGAATACATGCAGTGCAATTATTTCTTATTCATTATTTTACTCTATTAGTTTTTTGGGGGCAGCTCAATATTAAATTCAAATATTGCTCTCTGCAAGGTTAGCCAGCACATTAATAAACATTGACATGAATGCATTAAAACCATGGCACATTCCAATCTAAGAATTTTGGCTCTCTTTACATTTTTTCCCCCTTTCCTCATATTCTCTGTCTTCTTGGTCTCCTTCTTAAGGAGCGCTTTTGTAGTCTCTGCCCCTCCTTATCAGCTCTGCCATGAAGCACTTGCCTCTGTCACTGTCCTCATGTTCTGAGCAAGCTCCCACTTTTGTGTTCCCTAATGAACTTTGACCAAAATTAGACATACTCTTCAACTTTTAAACCAGAGCCGGCTGAATGGTTCCTTTGTGTGGTGGAGGTACGGTGCCACAGTGCTGGTCGGGTGGAGGAATGCCGGCCTGTTCTGTCGAAGACATGAGGAATTTGGGCCTCTGCCTCGCTCCCCTCCGCCTGGGAGAATGGACACAGACAGAACCCCCCTCAGGCTAACTGGACTGTGTCTGCTTTCCTCTCACACAGACACACCAGAGATGGGACAGAGACAGGGACAGGCCAGCCCCTCTGTGACTTCCTTCACCCCATTTTATGTCACTGCTCTGTTTTCAAGATGGAATGTTTTTATCTGTCTGTCCCATCCACTACGTCTCCTCTTTGTATCGGCAGCTCACCTCCACATTCATCTGGCCATCTTTTCTGTTTCTTCGTTTGACACTTTTTTGTTTTGTTTTAACCATCTCTCTGTGTCTTTCTATATGTCTCTGTCACTTTCCCTCTGTCGTTCTCCCTCAATACCCCCCATCTCTCTCTCTCTCTCTCTCTCTCTCTCTCTCTCTCTCTCTCTCTCTCTCTCTCTCTCTCTCTCTCTCTCTCTCTCTCTCTCTCTCTCTCTATGTCTCTCTGTTTCTCTGTTTCTCTGTCTCTCTGTCTCTCTCTCTCTCTCTCCCCCTCTCTCTCTCCCTTTCTCTCCCTCTCCCTCTCTCTCTCTCTCCCCCCCCCTCTCTCTCTCTCTCTCTCTCTCTCTCTCTCTCTCTCTCTCTCTCTCTCTCTCTCTCTCTCTCTCTCTCTATGTCTCTCTGTTTTTCTGTCTCTCTCCCCCTCTCTCTCTCTCTCTCTCTCTCGCTCTCGCTCTCTGAGGCAGCCCTTTAGCTCTGGGAAGGTGTAGGATTATAAATCAAGGTGAACGGGGGCTGTTTAAGCCCTGCTATGATGTCGTCACCGACAGAGCGAACATGCTGTTTCATGTCTCTCCCCTCCTAATTTGCAAGGCCTCGTCTCATTTTATTCTTATTTTTAAATTTCACAGCATTAAGTTTCACAGAAGGTTCAGGCTCCTTTTGAGGACATGTGGCATTTCCTGCGCAAATGGAT
>NW_026283336.1:0-1606 GCF_023373465.1 Oncorhynchus keta | reverse complement strand
ATTTAACTGACCCCAACCCTGGTAACATGTCTGATTAACATTCAACTGACCCCAACTCCTGGTCATGTCTGATTAACATTTAACTGACCCCAACCCTGGTCATGTCTGATTAACATTTAACTGACCCCAACCCTGGTCATGTCTGATTAACATTTAACTGACCCCAACCCTGGTCATGTCTGATTAACATTCAACTGACCCCAACCCTGGTCATGTCTCGATTAACATTTAACTGACCCTAACCCTGGTCATGTCTGATTAACATTTAACTGACCCCAACCCTGGTCATGTCTGATTAACATTTAACTGACCCCAACCCTGGTCATGTCTGATTAACATTTAACTGACCCTAACCCTGGTCATGTCTGATTAACATTTAACTGACCCTAACCCTGGTCATGTCTGATTAACATTTAACTGACCCTAATCCTGGTCATGTCTGATTAACATTTAACTGACCCTAACCCTGGTCATGTCTGATTAACATTTAACTGACCCCAACCCTGGTCATGTCTGATTAACATTTAACTGACCCCAACCCTGGTCATGTCTGATTAACATTTAACTGACCCCAACCCTGGTCATGTCTGATTAACATTTAACTGACCCTAACCCTGGTCATGTCTGATTAACATTTAACTGACCCCAATCCTGGTCATGTCTGATTAACATTTAACTGACCCCAACCCTGGTCATGTCTGATTGACATTTAACTGACCCTAACCCTGGTCATGTCTGATTAACATTTAACTGACCCCAACCCTGGTCATGTCTGATTAACATTTAACTGACCCCAACCCTGGTCATGTCTGATTAACATTTAACTGACCCTAACCCTGGTCATGTCTGATTAACATTTAACTGACCCTAACCCTGGTCATGTCTGATTAACATTTAACTGACCCTAACCCTGGTCATGTCTGATTAACATTTAACTGACCCTAACCCTGGTCATGTCTGATTAACATTTAACTGACCCCAACCCTGGTCATGTCTGATTAACATTTAACTGACCCTAACCCTGGTCATGTCTGATTAACATTTAACTGACCCCAACCCTGGTCATGTCTGATTAACATTTAACTGACCCCAACCCTGGTCATGTCTGATTAACATTTAACTGACCCCAACCCTGGTCATGTCTGATTAACATTTAACTGACCCCAACCCTGGTCATGTCTGATTAACATTTAACTGACCCCAACCCTGGTCATGTCTGATTAACATTCAACTGACCCCAACCCTGGTCATGTCTGATTAACATTTAACTGACCCTAACCCTGGTCATGTCTGATTAACATTTAACTGACCCTAACCCTGGTCATGTCTGATTAACATTTAACTGACCCCAACCCTGGTCATGTCTGATTAACATTTAACTGACCCTAACGCTGGTCATGTCTGATTAACATTTAACTGACCCTAACCCTGGTCATGTCTGATTAACATTCAACTGACCCCAACCCTGGTCATGTCTGATTAACATTTAACTGGACCCTAACCCTGGTCATGTCTGATTAACATTGAACTGACCCCAACCCTGGTCATGTCTGATTAACATTTAACTGACCTCAACCCTGGTCATGTCTGATTAACATTCAACTGA
>NW_026283335.1:0-2188 GCF_023373465.1 Oncorhynchus keta | reverse complement strand
CCAGCAAGGTCTACTGTCTCTATTACAGTTTGACAGACGAGCTAGATCTACTGTCTCTATTCTTTTATGACAGATCAGCTAGATCTACTGTCTCTATTATAATATGACAGACCAGCTAGATCTGCTATCTCTATTATATTATGACAGACCAGGTAGATATTCTGTCTCTATTATATTATATTATGAAATACCAGCTAGATCTACTGTGTCTATTATTTTATGACAGACCAACTAGATCTACTGCCTCTATTATAATATGACAGACCAGCTAGATCTACTATCTCTATTTGTTTATGACAGACCAACTAGATATACTGTCTCTGTTATATTATGGCAGACCAGATAGATCTACTGTTTCTATTGTATTATGACAGATCAGCTAGATCTACTGTCTCTATTATATTATATTATGACAGACCAGGTAGATATTCTGTCTCTATTATATTATATTATGACAGACCAGGTAGATATACTGTCTCTATTATATTATGACAGACCAGGTCGATCTACTGTCTCTGTTATATTATGACAGACCAGGTAGATATACTGTCTCTATTATATTATGACAGACCAGCTAGATCTACTGTCTCTATTATATTATGACAGACCAGCTAGATCTACTGTCTCTATTATATTATGACAGACCAGCTATATCTACTATCTCTATTTTATTATGACAGACCAGCTAGATCTACTGTCTCTATTATGGTATGACAGATCAGCTAGATCTACTGTCTCTATTATAATATGACAGACCAGCTAGATCTACTGTCTCTATTATAATATGACAGACCAGCTAGATCTACTGTCTCTATTATAATATGACAGACCAGCTAGATCTACTGTCTCTATTATAATATGACAGACCAGCTAGATCTACTGTCTCTATTATATTATGACAGACCAGCTAGATCTATAATTATATTATGACAGACCAGCTAGATCTACTGTCTCTATTACTGTATGACAGACCAGCTCCTCTATTCTCTATTATATGACAGACCAGCTAGATCTACTGTCTCTATTATAGTATGACAGACCAGCTAGATCTACTCTATTGTACTATGACTATATCTACTGTTTCTATGATAGATGACAGACCAGCTAGATCTACTGTTATTATTATATGACAGACCAGCTCGATCTATTATTATATTATGACAGACCAGCTAGATCTACTGTCTCTAATATATTATGACAGACCAGCTAGATCTACTGTCTCTATTATAGTATGACAGACCAGCTAGATCTACTGTCTCTATTATATTATGACAGACCAGCTAGATCTACTGTCTCTATTATATTATGACAGACCAGCTAGATCTACTGTCTCTAATATATTATGACAGACCAGCTAGATCTACTGTCTCTATTATAGTATGACAGACCAGCTAGATCTACTGTCTCTATTCTTTTATGACAGATCACCTAGATCTAATGTCTCTATTATAATATGACAGACCAGCTAGATCTGCTGTCTCTATTATATTATGACAGACCAGGTAGATATTCTGTCTCTATTATATTATGACAGACCAGCTAGATCTACTGTCTCTATTCTAATTTGACAGACCAGCTCGATCTACTGTCTCTATGATAATATGACAGACCAGCTAGATCTGCTGTCTCTATTATATTATGACAGACCAACTAGATCTATTGTTTCTAATATAATATGACAGACCAGCTAGATCTACTGTCTCTATTATATTATGACAGACCAACTAGATCTACTGTCTCTATTATATTATGACAGACCAACTAGATCTACTGTCTCTATTATATTATGACAGACCAGCTAGATCTACTGTCTCTATTATATTTTGACAGACCAGGTAGATCTACTGTCTCTATTATATTATGACAGACCAGCAAGGTCTACTGTCTCTATTACAGTTTGACAGACGAGCTAGATCTACTGTCTCTATTCTTTTATGACAGATCAGCTAGATCTACTGTCTCTATTATAATATGACAGACCAGCTAGATCTGCTATCTCTATTATATTATGACAGACCAGGTAGATATTCTGTCTCTATTATATTATATTATGAAATACCAGCTAGATCTACTGTGTCTATTATTTTATGACAGACCAACTAGATCTACTGCCTCTATTATAATATGACAGACCAGCTAGATCTACTATCTCTATTTGTTTATGACAGACCAACTAGATATACTGTCT
>NW_026283334.1:0-5271 GCF_023373465.1 Oncorhynchus keta | reverse complement strand
CAAATCAAATCAAATCAAATCAAATTTATTTATATAGCCCTTCGTACATCAGCTGATATCTCAAAGTGCTGTACAGAAACCCAGCCCTAAAACCCCCAAACAGCAAACAATGCAGGTGTAAAAAAGCACGGTGGCTAGGAAAAACTCCTAGAAAGGCCAAAACCTAGGAAGAAACCTAGAGAGGAACCGGGCTATGTGGGGTGGCCAGTCTCTTCTGGCTGTGCCGGGTAGAGATTATAACAGAACATGACCAAGATGTTCAAATGTTCAATCAAATGACCAAAGCATGGTCGAATAATAATAAGACAGAACAGTTGAAACTGGAGCAGCAGCACAGTCCAGGTGGACTGGGGACAGCAAGGAGCTTCATGTCAGGTAGTCCTGGGGCACGGTCTAGGGCTCAGGGTCAGTTGAAACTGGAGCAGGAGCATGGCCAGGTGGACTGGGGGACAGCAAGGAGTCCTCATGTCAGGTAGTCTGGACATGGTCCTAGGGCTCAGGTCCTCGAGAGAGAGAAGAAAGAGAAGGAGAGAATTAGAGAAGCCGCACACTTAGATTCACACAGGACACCGAATAGGACAGGAGAAGTACTCAGATATAACAAACTGACCCTAGCCCCCCGACACATAAACTGCGAGCATAAAATGCTGGAGGCTGAGACAGGAGGGGTCAGGAGACACTGTGGCCCCATCCGAGGACACCCGGACAGGGCCAAACAGGAAGGATATAACCCCACCCACTTTGCCAAAGCACATCCCCCACACCACTAGAGGGATATCTTCAACCACCAACTTACCATCCTGAGACAAGGCCGAGTATAGCCCACAAAGATCTCCGCCACGGTACAGCCCCAGGGGGGCAACCCAGCCAGGCCGACCACAACAGTGAATCAACCCACCCAGGTGACGCACCCCAGGGACGGCACGAGAGCCCCAGCAAGCCAGTGACTCAGCCCCGTAACAGGGTTAGAGGCAGAGAATCCCAGTGGAAAGAGGGAACCGGCCAGGCAGAGACAGCAAGGGCGGTTCGTTGCTCCAGAGCCTTTCCGTTCACCTTCCCACTCCTGGGCCAGACTACACTCAATCATATGACCCACTGAAGAGATGAGTCTTCAGTAAAGACTTAAAGGTTGAGACCGAGTTTCACACGTCTCTGACATGGGTAGGCAGACCGTTCCATAAAAATGGAGCTCTATAGGAGAAAGCCCTGCCTCCAGCTGTTTGCTTAGAAATTCTAGGGACAATTAGGAGGCCTGCGTCTTGTGACCGTAGCGTGCGTGTAGGTATGTACGGCAGGACCAAATCAGAGAGGTAGGTAGGAGCAAGCCCATGTAATGCTTTGTAGGTTAGCAGTAAAACCTTGAAATCAGCCCTTGCTTTGACAGGAAGCCAGTGTAGAGGGCTAGCACTGGAGTAATATGATCAAATTTTTTGGTTCTAGTCAGGATTCTAGCAGCCGTATTTAGCACTAACTGAAGTTTATTTAGTGCTTTATCCGGGTAGCCGGAAAATAGAGCATTGCAGTAGTCTAACCTAGAAGTGACAAAAGCATGGATTAATTTTTCTGCATCATTTTTGGACAGAAAGTTTCTGATTTTTGCAATGTTACGTAGATGGAAAAAAGCTGTCCTCGAAATGGTCTTGATATGTTCTTCAAAAGAGAGATCAGGGTCCAGAGTAACGCGAGGTCCTTCACAGTTTTATTTGAGACGACTGTACAACCATTAAGATTAATTGTCAGATTCAACAGAAGATCTCTTTGTTTCTTGGGACCTAGAACAAGCATCTCTGTTTTGTCCGAGTTTAATAGTAGAAAGTTTGCAGCCATCCACTTCCTTATGTCTGAAACACATGCTTCTAGCGAGGGCAATTTTGGGGCTTCACCATGTTTCATTGAAATGTACAGCTGTGTGTCATCCGCATAGCAGTGAAAGTTTACATTATGTTTTCGAATAACATCCCCAAGAGGTAAAATATATAGTGAAAACAATAGTGGTCCTAAAACAGAACCTTGAGGAACACCGAAATGTACAGTTGATTTGTCAGAGGACAAACCATTCACAGAGACAAACTGATATCTTTCCGACAGATAAGATCTAAACCAGGCCAGAACTTGTCCGTGTAGACCAATTTGGGTTTCAATCTCTCCAAAGAATGTGGTGATCGATGGTATCAAAAGCAGCACTAAGGTCTAGGAGCACGAGGACAGATGCAGAGCCTCGGTCCGATGCCATTAAAATGTCATTTACCACCTTCACAAGTGCCGTCTCAGTGCTATGATGGGGTCTAAAACCAGACTGAAGCATTTCGTATACATTGTTTGTCTTCAGGAAGGCAGTGAGTTGCTGCGCAACAGCCTTCTCTAAAATCTTTGAGAGGAATGGAAGATTCGATATAGGCCGATAGTTTTTATATTTTCTGGGTCAAGGTTTGGCTTTTTCAAGAGGCTTTATTACTGCCACTTTTAGTGAGTTTGGTACACATCCAGTGGATAGAGAGCCGTTTATTATGTTCAACATAGGAGGGCCAAGCACAGGAAGCAGCTCTTTCAGTAGTTTAGTTGGAATAGGGTCCAGTATACAGCTTGAAGGTTTAGAGGCCATGATTATTTTCATCATTGTGTCAAGAGATATAGTACTAAAACACTTGAGCGTCTCTCTTGATCCTAGGTCCTGGCAGAGTTGTGCAGACTCAGGACAACTGAGGTTTGGAGGAATACGCAGGTTTAAAGAGGAGTCCGTAATTTGCTTTCTAATAATCATAATCTTTTCCTCAAAGAAGTTCATGAATTTATCACTGCTAAAGTGAAAGTCATCCTCTCTTGGGAATGCTGCTTTTTAGTTAGCTTTGCCACAGTATCAAAAAGGAATTTCAGATTGTTCTTATTTTCCTCAATTAAGTTAGAAAAATAGGACGATCGAGCAGCAGTAAGGGCTCTTCGGTACTGCACGGTACCGTCCTTCCAAGCTAGTCGGAAGACTTCCAGTTTGGTGTGGCGCCATTTCCGTTCCAATTTTCTGGAAGCTTGCTTCAGAGCTCGGGTATTTTCTGTGTACCAGGGAGCTAGTTTCTTATGAGACATTTTTTAGTTTTTAGGGTGCAACTGCATCTAGGGTATTGCGCAAGGTTAAATTGAGATCCTCAGTTAGGTGGTTAACGGATTTTTGTCCTCTGGCGTCCTTGGGTAGGCAGAGGGAGTCTGGAAGGGCATCAAGGAATCTTTGTGTTGTCTGTGAATTTATAGCACGACTTTTGATGTTCCTTGGTTGGGGTCTGAGCAGATTATTTGTTGCAATTGCAAGCGTAATAAAATGGTGGTCGATAGTCCAGGATTATGAGGAAAAACATTAAGATCCACAACATTTATTCCATGGGACAAAACTAGGTCCAGCGTATGACTGTGACAGTGAGTGGGTCCAGAGACATGTTGGACAAAACCCACTGAGTCGATGATGGCTCCAAAAGCCTTTTGGGTGGGTCTGTGGACTTTTCCATGTGAATATTAAAGTCACCAAAGATTAGAATATTATCTGCAATGACTACAAGGTCTGATAGGAATTCAGGGAACTCAGTGAAACGCTGTATATGGCCCAGGAGGCCTGTAAACAGTAGCTATAAAAGTGATTGAGTAGGCTGCATAGATTTCATGACTAGAAGCTCAAAGACAAAAACGTCATTTTTTTTTTTTTTGTAAATTGAAATTTGCTATCGTAAATGTTAGCAACACCTCCGCCTTTGCGGGATGCACGGGGGATATGGTCACTAGTGTAGCCAGGAGGTGAGGCCTCATTTAACACAGTAAATTCATCAGGCTTAAGCCATGTTTCAGTCAGGCCAATCACATCAAGATTATGATCAGTGATTAGTTCATTGACTATAATTGCCTTTGAAGTAAGGGATCTAACATTAAAGTAGCCCTATTTTGAGATGTGAGGGTATCATGATCTCTTTCAGTAATGACAGGAATGGAGGTGGTCTTTATCCCTAATGAGATTGCTAAGGCGGAGCACCGCCATGTTTAGTTTTTGCCCAACCTAGGTCGAGGCACAGACACGGTCTCAATGGTGATAGCTGAGCTGACTACACTGACTATGCTAGTGGCAGACTCCACTATGCTGGCAGGCTGGCTAATAGCCTGCTGCCTGGCCTGCACCCTATTTCATTGTGGAGCTAGAGGAGTTAGAGCCCTGTCTATGTTGGCAGATAAGATGAGAGCACCCCTCCAGCTGGGATGGAGTCCGTCACTCCTCAGCAGGTCAGGCTTGGTCCTGTTTGTGGGTGAGTCCCAGAAAAGAGGGCCAATTATCTACAAATTCTATCTTTTGGGAGGGGCAGAAAACAGTTTTCAACCAGCGGTGAGTTGTGAGACTCTGCTGTAGAGCTCATCACTCCCCCTAACTGGGAGGGGGCCAGAGACAATTACTCGATGCCGACACATCTTTCTAGCTGATATGCACGCAGAAGCTATGTTGCGCTTGGTGATCTCTGACTGTTTCATCCTAACATCGTTGGTGCCGACGTGGATAACAATATCTCTATACTCTCTACACTCGCCAGTTTTAGCTTTAGCCAGCACCATCTTCAGATTAGCCTTAACGTCGGTAGCCCTGCCCCGGGTAAACAGTGTATGATCGCTGGATGATTAAAGCTTTAAGTCTAATACTGCGGGTAATGGAGTTAAACCAATGACTAGAGTTTTCAATTTGTCAGAGCTAATGGTGGGAAGCTTCAGGCGTCTCAGACCCCGTAACGGGAGGAGTAGAGACCAGAGAAGACTAGGCCTCTGACACCGACCCGCTGCTTAATGGGGAAAAAAACGGTTGAAAGTTTCTGTCTGCTGAATGAGCGACACCGGTTGAGCGTTCCTACAGCATTTCCTTCCAGAAACCGTGAGAAAGTTGTCCGCTGCGGGGGACTGTGCCAGGGGATTTATACTACTATCTGCACTTACTGGTGGCACAGAACGCTGTTTCATCCTTTCCTACACTGAAATTACCCTTGCCTAACGTGCGTCTGAAGCTGGGCTTGCAGTACAGCTATCCTCTGTGGCGGCTTTGCACAGCTGCAATTAGAGGCATCATGTTAATGTTACTACTTAGCTTCGGCTGTTGGAGGTCCTGACGAATCGTGTCCAGATAAAGCGTCCGGAGTGAAAAAGTTGAGGAAAAATAAATATATGAACGGTAATTAAAAAGTGAAACCCCGTAAAGTTGTCAGGTAGCAAATAGGTTGGCAACAAAAGCACAGCAATTCGAAAACAAGCCTGCAAGTT
>NW_026283333.1:0-4988 GCF_023373465.1 Oncorhynchus keta | reverse complement strand
CATTTAATAAACCAACCACATTTTCTTGTGATGTTGAGGCTGAGCAAGACCTTTGATGAGAGGCTAATAGACTGCGGAAATAATCATTGTTATAGCCTAGATCACTTAATATAATCTGGACCGTTGCCTTTTCCCATGGCTAAGCAATCAGGTGGTAGCATATGCATTTTGCCCGTCCCCATTACAAGAGGTTAGGCCTATATCCTCACATTTTATTTTGTATTTATTTTTATTTAACCTTTAAGAAAGTCAGTTAAAAACAAATTCTTATTTACAATGACAGCCTACCAAAAGGCCCTTCTGCGGGGACAGGGGCCTGGGATTTAAAAAATATAAATATAGGACAAAACACATCACAACAAGAGATAACACAACACTACATGAAAGAGAGACCTAAGACAACAGCATAGCAAGGCAGCAACACATGACAACACAGCATGGTAGCAATACAACTTAACAACATGGTAACAGCACCAAACATTGGGCACAGTCAACAGCACAAGGTCGAGACAATACATCACACAAAGCAGCCACAACTGTCAGTAAGAGTGTCCATGATTGAGTATTTGAATGAAGAGATTGAGATAAAACTGTCCAGTTTGAATGTTTGTTGCAGCTCGTTCCAGTCGTTAGCTAGCGAACTGAAAAGACGAGCGACCCAGGGATGTGTGTGCTTTGGGGACCTTTAACAGAATGTGACTGGCAGAATGGGTGTTGTATGTGGAGGATTGAGGGCTGCAGTAGAAATCTCAGATGGGGAGTGAGGCCTAACAGGGTTTATAAATAAGTATCAACCAGTGGGTCTTACGACAGACATACAAAGATGACCAGTTTACAGAGAGGAGTACAGAGTGCAGTGATGTGTCCTATAAAGAGCATTTGTGGCAAATTTCGTCCGCCCACGTGTTCTCGCACACCCCGAGAGCTTCTGGTCAGGGGTGGTGGCACCGGGATCTCTATCTCTCCCAAGTGGTCATTCTCTCTCTTCTCCTTACCCATCTGTCTATCGCCTCCTTTGAATTTCATGCTGTCACCACATCTACCTTTGACTCATTCCTCTCTGCCTCCTTCTTTCCACTCCTTTCCTCTTTGACCTCACCCTCTCACCTTCCCCCTACTCACAAGGCAGGCAATACGCTCGACCTCATCTTTACTAGATGCTGTTCTTCCACTAACCTCATTGCAACTCCTCCAAGTCTCCGACCACTACCTTGTATCCTTTTCCCTCTCGCTCTCATCCAACACTTCCCACACTGCCCCTACCGGATGGTATCACGCGCCGTCCCAACCTTCGCCCCCCCCCCGCTACTCTTCCTCTTCCATCCTATCATCTCTTCCCTCTGCTCAAACCTTCTCCAACCTATCTCCTGATTCTGCCTCCTCAACCCTCCTCTCCTCCCTTTCTGCATCCTTTGACTCTATGTCCCCTATCTTCCAGGCCGGCTCGGTCCTCCCTCCCGCTCCGTGGCTCGACGACTCATTGCGAGCTCACAGAACAGGGCTCCGGGCAGCCGAGCGGAAATGGAGGAAAACTCGCCTCCCTGCGGACCTGGCATCCTTTCACTCCCTCCTCTCTACATTTTCCTCCTCTGTCTCTGCTGCTAAAGCCACTTTCTACCACTCTAAATTCCAAGCATCTGCCTCTAACCCTAGGGAAGCTCTTTGCCACCTTCTCCTCCCTCCTGAATCCTCCCCCCTCCTCCTCTCTGCAGATGACTTCACAACCATTTTGAAAAGAAGGTCGACGACATCCGATCCTCGTTTGCTAAGTCAAACGACACCGCTGGTTCTGCTCACACTGCCCTACCCTGTGCTCTGACCTCTTTCTCCCCTCTCTCTCCAGATGAAATCTGCCTTGTGACGGCCGGCCGCCCAACAACCTGCCCGCTTGACCCTATCCCCTCCTCTCTTCTCCAGACCATTTCCGGAGACCTTCTCCCTACCTCACCTCGCTCATCAACTCATCCCTGACCGCTGGCTACGTCCCTTCCGTCTTCAAGAGAGCGAGAGTTGCACCCTTCTGAAAAACCTACACTCGATCCCTCCGATGTCAACAACTACAGACCAGTATCCCTTCTTTCTTTTCTCTCCAAAACTCTTGAACGTGCCGTCCTTGGCCAGCTCTCCCGCTATCTCTCTCAGAATGACCTTCTTGATCCAAATCAGTCAGGTTTCAAGACTAGTCATTCAACTGAGACTGCTCTTCTCTGTATCACGGAGGCGCTCCGCACTGCTAAAGCTAACTTCTCTCTCTCTGCTCTCATCCTTCTAGACCTATCGGCTGCCTTCGATACTGTGAACCATCAGATCCTCCTTCCACCCTCTCCGAGTTGGGCATCTCCGGCGCGGCCCACGCTTGATTGCGTCCTACCTGACAGGTCGCTCCTACCAGGTGGCGTGGCGAGAATCTGTCTCCTCACCACGCGCTCTCACCACTGGTGTCCCCAGGGCTCTGTTCTAGGCCCTCTCCTATTCTCGCTATACACCAAGTCACTTGGCTCTGTCATAACCTCACATGGTCTCTCCTATCATTGCTATGCAGACGACACACAATTAATCTTCTCCTTTCCTTCTGATGACCAGGTGGCGAATCGCATCTCTGCATGTCTGGCAGACATATCAGTGTGGATGACGGATCACCACCTCAAGCTGAACCGGCAAGACGGAGCTGCTCTTCCTCCCGGGAAGGACTGCCCGCTCCATGATCTCGCCATCACGGTTGACAACTCCATTGTGTCCTCCTCCCAGAGCGCTAAGAACCTTGGCGTGATCCTGGACAACACCCTGTCGTTCTCAACTAACATCAAGGCGGTGGCCCGTTCCTGTAGGTTCATGCTCTACAACATCCGCAGAGTACGACCCTGCCTCACACAGGAAGCGGCGCAGGTCCTAATCCAGGCACTTGTCATCTCCCGTCTGATTACTGCAACTCGCTGTTGGCTGGGCTCCTGCCTGTGCCATTAAACCCCTACAACTCATCCAGAACGCCGCAGCCCGTCTGGTGTTCAACCTTCCCAAGTTCTTCACGTCACCCCGCTCCTCCGCTCTCTCCACTGGCTTCCAGTTGAAGCTCGCATCCGCTACAAGACCATGGTGCTTGCCTACGGAGCTGTGAGGGGAACGGCACCTCAGTACCTCCAGGCTCTGATCAGGCCCTACACCCAAACAAGGGCACTGCGTTCATCCACCTCTGGCCTGCCTCGCCTCCCTACCACTGAGGAAGTACAGTTCCCGCTCAGCCCAGTCAAAACTGTTCGCTGCTCTGGCCCCCAATGGTGGAACAAACTCCTCACGACGCCAGGACAGCGGAGTCAATCACCACCTTCCGGAGACACCTGAAACCCCACCTCTTTAAGGAATACCTAGGATAGGATAAGTAATCCTTCTCACCCCCCTTAAAAGATTTAGATGCACTATTGTAAAGTGGCTGTTCCACTGATGTCATAAGGTGAATGCACCAATTTGTAAGTCGCTTCTGATAAGACAAACCACATGACCTTTTGTTTTGGAGGTGTTCAGAACATAGGCTAAGGCTAGAGAAAGCTTGTTGGACACTAAGAAAGCTTTGTTGTAGAGCATTAAACACAAAATCCGGGAGGGGCCAGCTGAGTACAAGACTGTATAATCTGCATATAAATGGATGAGAGAGCTCCTTTGCCTGAGCTATGTTGTTGATGTAACTGAGAGGAGTGTGGGCCTTGGTGTACTCCTTTGGTGACAGGCAGTGGCTGAGACAGCAGATTTTCTGATTTTATGCACTGTACTCTTTGAGAAAGGTAGTTAGCAAACCAGGCCAAAGACCCCTGAGAGACTCCAATACTCCTTAGCCGGCCCACAAGAATGGAATGGTCTACCGTATCAAAAGCTTTGGCCAAGTCAATAAAAATAGCAGCACAATATTGCTTAGAATCAAGGGCAATGGTGACATAATTGAAGACCTTTAAGGTTGCAGTGACACATCCATAACCTGAGTGGAAACCAGATTGCATACCCGAGAGAATACTATCGACATCAAGAAAGCCAGTCAGTTGATTACTGAGAAGTTTTTCCAACACGTTTGACAAACAGGGCAAAATAGAAATGAGCCTAAAACACTTAGGATCAGCTTGATCTCCCCCTTTAAATAAAGGACGAACTGTGGCTGCCTTCCAAGCAGTGGTAACCTCCCCAGAAAGGAGAGACAGGTTAAAAAGGTTGGACATAGGCGTGGCGATGATAGGGGCAGCAACCTTAAAGAAGAAAGGGTCAAACCATCTGGGTCATTCTTTTGGGGGTCAAGTTTAAGGAGTTCCTTTAGCACCTCGCATTCAGTGACTGCATGCAGCGAGAAACTTTGTAGCGGGGCAGGGGTAAAAGAAGGAGAAGCATCAGGGATAGTCGCATTAGAAGTGGTGGGAAATTAGGAAATGTTGGACAGGCAAGGAGGCATGGCTGAGTCAAATAGGAATCCAGACTTTAATAAATTGTTGATTAAAGAGCTCAGCCACATTATCAACATTAAGAGACATGGGTAGTTGTGAGGAGGGTTTATTCTCCAGGTCTTTAACCGTTTTCCAGAACTTCTGGGGTTAGACCCACAGAGAGAGAACTGCTCCTTAAAGTAACTAACTTTGGCCTTGCAGATAGCCTGAGTGCACTTATTTCTCATTTGCCTGAATGATAGCCAGTGAGCTTGAGTAAGCATGTGCCAAGCCTTTCGCCAAATGCAATTCTTGAGGTGGAGTAACTCTGCAAGATCACGGTCGAACCAGGTGCTGAACCTGTTTTTAATTCTAATTTTCTTTAGGGGGGCGTGTTTGTTAACAATACCACTGAAAATATCAAAAAAGAAGGTCCAAGCATCTACGACAGAAGGGATCTAGCTGATTCTATACCATTTTACAGAGGCCAGTTCATGAAGGAAGGATTGCTCATTAAAGTTTTTTAGCAAGCGTCTATGACAAATCAGGACAGTTCGTTTCACTTGAGCAGCCATTACGATGCACAGG
>NW_026283332.1:0-21707 GCF_023373465.1 Oncorhynchus keta | reverse complement strand
CAGCCTGATCACTGATAAACTCTATGCGAAAGAGATGTGTAGTGCTGCATGAGGCAAATGGTGGTTACACCAGATACTGACTGGATTTCTGATCCACAACCTACTTTTTTTAAAGGTATCTGTTACCAACAGATATCTGTATTCCCGGGTCATGTTAAATCCATAAATGAAGGACTAATGAGTTTATTTGAATTGACTAATTTCCTTATATGAACTGTAAGTCAGTAAAATCTTTGAAATTGTTGCATGTTGCATTTTTCTTCTTCAGTGTATATGAAACAAACAGCTCAAATAAATATACATGCTATAGAGCATGCTGGGGAAAATGATAATGATGGGCGTGGATTTGAGTGTTGTACTTTACAGAGTAATGTTTACAGAGTAAACATGATACAATCACACTCACCTGTGGTTCACCAACACTGGGGTTCATTTACACTGAGTGTTGATTAACATTTTTGTTACTGTCACGTCCTGACCTTAGTTCCTTTTTTATGTCTCTGTTTTAGTTTGGTAAGGGCGTGAGTTGGAGTGGGCATTCTATGTTTTGTAGTCTAGGTTTTGTATTTCTATGTGTTTGGCCTGGTATGGTTCCCAATCAGAGGTAGCTGGCAATCGTTGTCTCTGATTGAGAACCATACTTTAGGTAGCCTGTTCCCACCTGTGTTTGTGGGTAGTTGTTTTCTGTCTTTGTGTGCCTGCACCAGAAAATAACTGTTTTGTTTGTTCCGCTGTTGTTTTTTTTTTTGTTCTAGTGTTCAGTTTCTTTATTAAATCTACCATGAACACGTACGACGCTCCACCTTGGTCCTCAATACCTTCTTCCACCTATGACAACCGTTACAGAACTACCCACCAAAAAAGGACCAAGCAGCGTGGTCACCAGGAGCAGAGTGGAATGGACTCATGGACATGGGAGGATATTCTGGACGGGAAGGGTTCCTACACATGGGAGGAGATCCTGGCTTGAAGGGATCGCCTCCCATGGGAACAGGTGGAGGCAGCCAGGAGAGCGGAGGCAGCAGGTAAAAGGGAGCCAGCGCTTTGAGGGAACACGGCTGGCAAGGAAGCCTGAGAGGCAGCCCCAAAAATGTATTGGGCGGGGCACACGGGAGTGTGGCTAAGTCAGGTAGGAGACCTGAGCCAACTCCCGGTGCTTACCGTGGCAAGAGGTTTACCGGGCAGGCACCGTGTTATGCCGTGAGGCGTCCGGTATCCCAGTGCGCAGGCATAGCCCGGTGCACTACATCGCAGCTCCTCGTATCGGCCGGGCTAGAGTGGGCATCGAGCCAGGAATAATGAAGCCGGCTCAGCGCATCTGGTCTCCAGTGCGTCTCCTCGGCCCGGGTTATATGGCACCAGCCCTACACACGGTGTCCCCGGTTTGCCAGCACAGCCCAGTGGGGTCTGTTCCACCCCGCTGCACTTGCCAGGCTACAGGGAGTATCCAGCCAGGACAGGTTGTGGGCTCGGTGATCGAGACCTCCAGTGCGCCTCCACGGTCCGGTCCATCCGGTGCCTCATCCACGCACCAGGCCGCCTGTGGCAGCCCCACGCACCAGGCTGTCTCTCTGCCTCCTCCCTCCAGGTGCTCCCGCCAGTCCAGCGCTTCCAGAGCCTCCCTCCTGTCCAGCGCTTCCAGAGCCTCCCCTCCTGTCCAGCGCCTCCCTCCTGTCCGGAGCTTCCAGAGCCTCCCTCCTGTCCGGAGCTTCCAGAGCCTCCCTCCTGTCCGGAGCTTCCAGAGCCTCCCTCCTGTCCGGAGCTTCCAGAGCCTCCCTCCTATCCGGAGCTTCCAGAGCCTCCCTCCTGTCCGGAGCTTCCAGAGCCGCCCGTCAGTCAGGAGCTGCCAGAGCCGCCCGTCAGTCAGGAGCTGCCAGAGCCGCCCGTCAGTCAGGAGCTGCCAGAGCCGTCCGTCAGTCAGGAGCTGCCAGAGCTGCCCTTCACTCCGGCGTTGCCAGAGTCGCCCTTCACTCCGGCGCTGCTAGAGTCTCCCGTCTATTCGGGGCCCGCTGAAAGGGTCCCCAGTCCGGGTCGGCGGTGGGGGTCGCTACCCTTCTCATTCAACGGTTTTCCTTTATTTGTATTATTTTTTCTAAATTGTAGCATAAAAGTGAAGACATCAACACTATGAAATAACACATATGGAATCATGTAGTAGCCAAAAAAGTGTGAAACAAATCAAAATATATTTTAGATTCTTCAAAGTAGCCACCCTTTGCCTTGATGACAGCATTGCAACCAGCTTCACCTGGAATGCTTTTCCAACAGTCTTGAAGGAGTTCCCACATATCCTGAGCACTTTTTGGCTGCTTTTCTTCAATCTGTGGTCCAACTCACCTCAATTAGGTTGAGGTTGGGTGATTGTGGAGGCCAGGTCATCTGATGCAGCACTCCATCACTCTTCCTCTGGAGGTGTGTTGCGTCAATGTCCTGTTGAAAAACAAATTAAATTCCCACTAAGCGGAAACCAGATGGGATGGCCCATCGCTGCAGAATGCTGTGGTAGCGATGCTGCTTAAGTGTGCCTTGAAATCTAAATAACTCAATGACAGTGTCACCAGCAAAGCACCTTCACACCATCACACCTCCTCCTCCATGCTTCATGATGGGAACCACACATGTGGAGATCATCTGTTCACCTACTCTGCATCTGACAAAGACAAGGCGGTTGGAACCAAAAACCAGAAGACAGATTTCCATTGCTTGGGTTCCTTGCTTGGGTTCCTTGCTTGGGTTCAAAACCAGAAGACAGATTTCCATTGCTTGGGTTCCTTGGCCCAAGCAATTATCTTATTATTATTGGTGTCCTTTAGTAGTGGTTTCATTTCAGCAATCCGATCATGAAGGCCTGATTCACACATTCTCCTCTGAACAGTTGATGTTGAGATGTGTCTTTTTCTTCTGTGCTTCTACACCTGCATTGCTTGCTGTTTGGGGTATTAGGCTGGGTTTCTGTACAGAACTTTGACATCAGCTGATGTAAGAAGGGCTTTATATAGATTCATTTGTTTGATTGACTGATTGACTTGAACTCGGTGAAGCATTTATTTGGGCTGCAATTTCTGAGGCTGCTGGTCTAACTAACTTATCCTCAGCCTAGGTAACTCTGGGTCTTCCTTTCCTGTGGCGGTCCTCATGAGAGCCAGTTTCATCATAGAGCTTGGTTTTTTGCGACTGCACTTGAAGAAATTGAAATGTTCCAGAGCTTTATGTCTTAAAGTAATGATGGACTGTTGCTTCTCTTTGCTTATTTGAGCTGTTCTTGCTATAACATGGACTTGGTCTTTTAACAAATAGGGCAATCTGTATACCACCCTACCTCGATTGGCTAACTGACCCCTAACTGATTGGCTTAAACAAGGCACACCTGTTAACTTCTTAAGGTATAGGGGGCAGCATTGTCACTTTTGGATAAATAGCGTGCCCAATTTCAACTTCCTGCTACTCATTCCAGGAATATAAGATATGCATATTATTAGTAGATTTGGATAGGAAACACTCTGAACTGTTTGAATCATGTCTGTGAGTATTACATAACTTATGTAGCAGGCAAAACCCAGAGGACTAACCGTTCAGAAAAAAATGTTCTCTGTCTGTTCACTGATTTCTCATTGATAAATCATATTTCTTAGGAATCTGTTTTCAATTCCTACCACCTCCACTGGATGTCACCATTCTTTGGAATTTGGTTGAGGTTATTCATTTGTGCAATGAAGAAGTAGGCCATCTAGGAACTGGGTAACACTGTTGAGAGTTGCGCAAGACGTGAAAAGTAGCATGGTTTGTTCTCTTTCTGTATTGAACACAGATAGACCCGTCTACACTCTGATCGATTATTAACGTTTAAAAATACCTAAAGTTTTATTACAAAAGTAGTTTGAAATATTTTGGCAAAGTTTCTAGGCAACTTTTGAAATATTTTGTAGTGAGGTTGCGTTTTTGGAAGCTGTTTTTTCTGGATCAAACGCGTCAAATAAATGGACATTTGGATATATATGGACGGAATTAATCAAACAAAAGGACCAATTGTGATGTTTATGGGACATATTGGAGTGCCAACAAAAGAAGCTCGTCAAAGGTAATGCATGTTTTATATTTTATTTCTGCGTTTTGTGTAGCACCTGCAGGGTTGAAATATGCTACCCTTTTTGTTTACTATTGGGCTATCATCAGATAATAGCATCTTATGCTTTCGCCGAAAAGCCTTTTTAAAACCTGACATGTTGGCTGGATTCACAACGAGTGTAGCTTTAATTACATGTGTGATTTAACGAAAGTTTGATTTTTATATAATTTTTATTGTATTTGCCGCTCTGCATTTTCCCTGTTTTTTTGCCCAAGTGGGACACAACCGTCCCCTATACCATAAGAAGTTAATTGAAATGCAATCCAGGTGACTACCTCATGAAGCTGGTTAGGAGAATGCCAAGAGTGTGCAAAGCTGTCATCAAGGCAAAGGTGGCTACTTTGAAGAATCTCAAATATAAAATATGTTTAACATTTTGTTGGTTACTACATGATTCCATGTGTGTTATTTAGTAGTTTTGATGTCTTCACTATTATTCTACAATGTGGAAAATAGTCCAAATAAAGACAGACCCTTGAATGAGTAGGTGTGTTCAAACATTTGACTGGTGGTGTATATACTGTTCTAGAAATATCTACAACCAGTTTTTCTGGTTTTACTATTTCTAGGTATGTGTTTGGGTAAAATTAACATTTTTGTTTTATTCTATAAACTACTGACATTTCCCCCAAATTCCAAATAAAAATATTGTCATTTAGAGCGTTTATTTGCAGAAAATGACAACTGGTCAAAATAACAAAAAAGATGCAGTGTTGTCAGACCTCGAATAATGCAAAGAAAATAAGTTTATATTCATTTTTAAACAACACAATACTATTGTTTTAACTTAGGAAGAGTCCAGAAATCAATATTTGGTAGAATAACCCTGATTTTCAATATCAGCTTTCAAGCATCTTGGCATACTCTCCACCAGTCTTAGTAAAGACTAATGTTCAAGGGACTATTTAAAAGAAAGAAAAAAACAATAAAAATGCTTTCCAAATAATCATTCTCCGCCTTCCAAAGAATCTTAAAAAAGGCAACCAATAAGAATCATGAAATAACATAAATAATAGATATTTTAATGTATATTGTTTAGAACATACATTGGTATTTTGCCTTTCCCAACAACACCATACATGTTAAGAGGCACAGGGTCAGCTACAGTACAGCCCCCTAGATGGAGCTATTTGTTGGGGTTAAGTGCCTTTCTCAAGGGCACAAAGGCAGGAGATGGTACCTGGGATCAGAGACCAGCAGCCTTCCAGCTGCCATTTGAGTTCCATTCACAGTTTTGTGATGCACGCCCCAGAGCTTGAACCAGCAACCTTCGAGCTGCTGGTCCGCCTCTCTAACCTCTAGAGTACCTGCCACCCCACACACAACCAATGAGAATCATGCTATAGCAAACATACCAAAGGGTCCTGGGGGTCCCTTGAAAACATACACACACAGGCGAGGTTGTCAGCGCATTCATACACACACATTTTAAACTTTTCTTTATATATTTTGACATTATTTTATTTGACTGAGAATATATTCTCATTAGATAAACAACCTTTATTATTTATTTTAACAGAGAAGACATATCGAGACGTAGGTCTCTCTTTCAAACCTGCCTTGTATGATACATCATAAACATACATATACATAAAAAACTGTCATGGGAAGTACAAGTAAAACATCACAAATCAACCAGAAAAACAAATACATTCATTCACAAATAAGTCCCCAATCAACGCTTTAAATTGACCGAACGGCACCAGAACATTAAAATATAATGTTGAATTTTGTTCCAGCAATACAGTGCATTAAAATAAAAGCAGATTTACCGCTCGGTGGAGACCCTAGGAACCTCAAGAGTTGACCAATCCTGTGAATGGGTTACGCATCTCAGGTGTCTATACTTCAACCGAAAAGTTAGATAAGATGGAAGTTTATGAAGTAGGTTCCCTGTAAACAGATCTCCAGCAAACCTTTTGATACAGGATACAGTGGTGAGTATCAAAACCGTCACCTGTAACAAAACGTAGTGCACCATGTTAGATGGCATCCCAATGTTTAAGAGTAGTAGCAGCTGCACTTTCATAAATAATATCACTATAATCAAGAACAGATAAAAGTTTGAGTGAATAATCTGCTTCCCACTGCTTGGAGAGAAGCACGATCTGTTTCTGTAGAAAAAGCCAACTTTAAATCTTAGCTGTGTAACCAGCTCATCTATATGTTTTTAAAAGTAAACTCCATATCAATCCAAATGCTTAAATATTTATGAGGGAACACGTTCAATTGGAGAACCATGTAATGAGTGAACAAGTAGTTAATCTGAAACATTCTTACGAGTGTTTAAAAACATGTATTTTGTTTTGCCCTTATTAAGCACAAGTTTTAAATCAGCAAGGGATTCCTGGATAGCTATAAAACCTGACTGTAGTTTTGACACAGCCAGATCAACAGTTGGAGCAATAGCATACATAATAGTATCATCCGCATATAAGATTAACTTTTCCATTTTTAACAGCTTGACCAATAGTGTTTATAAAAATAGTGAGAGAAAAGTTCCAAAATCGACACCTTGTGGTACACCTTCATGTACTTCAAGAAATTCAAACTTAACCCCATCAATCATGATGGCCTGAATTCTGTCACAAAGAAAATCATAAAACCATGAACAGGTGTCAGAGCTCAGGCCTATCGAGGACAACTTTTTCAATAAAATAGCATGATCAACAGTATCAACATCTTTTGATAGGTGTATAAACATTTACATTTACATTTACATTTAAGTCATTTAGCAGACGCTCTTATCCAGAGCCACTTACAAATTGGTGCATTCACCTTATATGACATCCAGTGGAACAGCCACTTTACAATAGTGCATCTAAATCTTTTAAGGGGGGGAGAAGGATTACTTTATCCTATCCTAGGTATTCCCTTAAAGAGGTGGGGTTTCAGGTGTCTCCGGAAGGTGGTGATTGACTCCGCTGTCCTGGCGTCGTGGGGAGTTTGTTCCACCATTGGGGGCCAGAGCAGCGAACAGTTTTGACTGGGCTGAGCGGGAACTGTACATCCTCAGTGGTAGGGAGGCGAGCAGGCCAGAGGTGGATGAACGCAGTGCCCTTGTTTGGGTGTAGGGCCTGATCAGAGCCTGGAGGTACTGAGGTGCCGTTCCCCTCACAGCTCCGTAGGCAAGCACCATGGTCTTGTAGCGGATGCGAGCTTCAACTGGAAGCCAGTGGAGAGAGCGGAGGAGCAGGGTGGCGTGAGATAACTTGGGAAGGTTGAACACCAGACGGGCTGCAGCGTTCTGGATGAGTTGTAGGGGTTTAATGGCACAGGCAGGGAGCCCAGCCAACAGCGAGTTGCAGTAATCCAGACGGGAGATGACAAGTGCCTGGATTAGGACCTGCGCCGCTTCCTGTGTGAGGCAGGGTCGTACTCTGCGGATGTTGTAGAGCATGAACCTACAGGAACGGGCCACCGCCTTGATGTTAGTTGAGAACGACAGGGTGTTGTCCAGGATCACGCCAAGGTTCTTAGCGCTCTGGGAGGAGGACACAATGGAGTTGTCAACCGTGATGGCGAGATCATGGAACGGGCAGTCCTTCCCGGGAGGAAGAGCAGCTCCGTCTTGCCGAGGTTCAGCTTGAGGTGGTGATCCGTCATCCACACTGATATGTCTGCCAGACATGCAGAGATGTGATTCGCCACCTGGTCATCAGAAGGGGAAAGGAGAAGATTAATTGTGTGTCGTCTGCATAGCAATGATAGGAGAGACCATGTGAGGTTATGACAGAGCCAAGTGACTTGGTGTATAGCGAGAATAGGAGAGGGGGCCTAGAACCGAGCCCTGGGGGACACCAGTGGTGAGAGCGCGTGGTGAGGAGACAGATTCTCGCCACGCCACCTGGTAGGAGCGACCTGTCAGGTAGGACGCAATCAAGCGTGGGCCGCGCCGAGATGCCCAACTCGGAGAGGGTGGAGAGGAGGATCTGATGGTTCACAGTATCGAAGGCAGCCGATAGGTCTAGAAGGATGAGAGCAGAGGAGAGAGAGTTAGCTTTAGCAGTGCGGAGCGCCTCCGTGATACAGAGAAGAGCAGTCTCAGTTGAATGACTAGTCTTGAAACCTGACTGATTTGGATCAAGAAGGTCATTCTGAGAGAGATAGCGGGAGAGCTGGCCAAGGACGGCACGTTCAAGAGTTTTGGAGAGAAAAGAAAGAAGGATACTGGTCTGTAGTTGATGACATCGGAGGGATCGAGTGTAGGTTTTTTCAGAAGGGGTGCAACTCTCGCTCTCTTGAAGACGGAAGGGACGTAGCCAGCGGTCAGGGATGAGTTGATGAGCGAGGTGAGGTAATGGAGAAGGTCTCCGGAAATGGTCTGGAGAAGAGAGGAGGGGATAGGGTCAAGCGGGCAGGTTGTTGGGCGGCCGGCCGTCACAAGACGCGAGATTTCATCTGGAGAGAGGGGGAGAAAGAGGTCAGAGCACAGGGTAGGGCAGTGTGAGCAGAACCAGCGGTGTCGTTTGACTTAGCAAACGAGGATCGGATGTCGTCGACCTTCTTTTCAAAATGGTTGACGAAGTCATCTGCAGAGAGGAGGAGGGGGATTCAGGAGGGAGGAGAAGGTGGCAAAGAGCTTCCTAGGGTTAGAGGCAGATGCTTGGAATTTAGAGTGGTAGAAAGTGGCTTTAGCAGCAGAGACAGAGGAGGAAAATGTAGAGAGGAGGGAGTGAAAGGATGCCAGGTCCGCAGGAGCGGGTTTTCCTCCATTTCCGCTCGGCTGCCCGGAGCCTTGTTCTGTGAGCTCGCAATGAGTCGTCGAGCCACGGAGCGGGAGGGAGGACCGAGCCGGCCTGGAGGATAGGGACATAGAGAGTCAAAGGATGCAGAAAGGCAGGAGAGGAGGGTTGAGGAGGCAGAATCGGGAGATAGGTTGGAGAATGTTTGAGCAGAGGGAAGAGATGATAGGATGGAAGAGGAGAGAGTAGCGGGGAGAGAGAGCGAAGGTTGGGACGGCGCGATACCATCCGAGTAGGGGCAGTGTGGGAAGTGTTGGATGAGAGCGAGAGGGAAAAGGATACAAGGTAGTGGTCGGAGACTTGGAGGGGAGTTGCAATGAGGTTAGTGGAAGAACAGCACCTAGTAAAGATGAGGTCGAGCGTATTGCCTGCCTTGTGAGTAGGGGGAAGGTGAGAGGGTGAGGTCAAAGAGGAGAGGTGGAAAGAAGGAGGCAGAGAGGAATGAGTCAAAGGTAGACGTGGGGAGGTTAAAGTCGCCCAGAACTGTGAGAGGTGAGCCGTCCTCAGGAAAGGAGCTTATCAAGGCATCAAGCTCATTGATGAACTCTCCGAGGGACCTGGAGGGCGATAAATGATAAGGATGTTAAGCTTGAAAGGGCTGGTAACTGTGACAGCATGAAATTCAAAGGAGGCGATAGACAGATGGGTAAGGGGAGAAAGAGAGAATGACCACTTGGGAGAGATGAGGATCCCGGTGCCACCACCCCGCTGACCAGAAGCTCTCGGGGTGTGCGAGAACACGTGGGCGGACAAAGAGAGCAGTAGGGTAGCAGTGTTATCTGTGGTGATCCATGTTTCCGTCAGTGCCAAGAAGTCGAGGACTGGAGGAGGCATAGGCTGAGATGAACTCTGCCTTGTTGGCCGCAGATCGGCAGTTCCAGAGGCTACCAGAGACCTGGAACTCCACATGGGTCGTGCGCTGGGACCACCAGATTAGGGTGGTCATAGCAGCACATTTGATTTTAGTGTCTACAGCATTGAGAAGACCATTAAGACCTAAAGTGGCTGCTGTAATGGTGCTATGCCCAGGCCTAAACCCTGATTGGTTTACATTTTAAATACATTTCTCAGATAAAAAAGAGCAAAGTTGTACATTTCCTAAGGATTCAAGAATCTTAGCTTGACAAGGAAGTCTTGAAATGGGGCAATCGTTATTAAGATCACTACAATCCGCACCCTTATGGAGTGGCAGCACAAGAGCTGATTGCCATACTTGAGGATGTTATGGACACACTTGTGGGTTACTCACTTCATCTCCTTTCTGTCCTGACAATGATCTTCCTTTCTCTCCCTGGGAAAGTGACATGGAGAGGTAGAGGGAGAGAGATAATTAATGAGAGAAAGAGCGATTTAGTTTGACAGAAAGATGGTGATAAATAAAATTCTAGCTAGCCTATGCAGAGGGCTGTGTACTAGTGTTTCATGTGATTTAGGATGCTATAAACACAAGGGAGGTTACAGAATATGTAATTGTGGCATGGAATAATATTAAATCATCCCTTTTCATAGTGTGTACAGAAAAATGTGTGAAAGTGAAAAAGTAGCTAGATAAAGGTAGGAACTTACAGGCATACCTCTCAGGCCAGGTAAACTGGTTAAACCATGCAGAAAAAAACACAGACATCCTTATGAATACACCTGGTTTTAAACAAATTGAAGGTGACTGTTTGGATCAAACAGGCAGTTAACCCACTGTTCCTAGGCCGTCATTGAAAATAAGAATGTGTTCTTAACTGACTTGCCTAGTTAAATAAAGGTAAAATAAAATTAAAATAAAATCTAAGTTTATTTGTCACGTGTGCGAATACAACAGGTTTAGCAGACCTTACAGTGAAATGCTTACTTACAAGCCCTTAACCAACAGTGCAGTTTTTAAGTAAAAAATAGGTATCAGGTAAACAATAGATAAGTAAAGAAATGTTAAAAATAACTGTAAAAAATAACAGTAGCGAGCTATATACAGGTGGCACTGGTACAGAGTCAATGTGCGTTGTGCACCGGTTAGTCAGGTTATTTGTGGTAATATGTACGCTACCGTTCAAAAGTTTGGTTTACTTAGAAATTTCCTTGTTTTTGAAAGAAAAGCAATTTTTTGGTCCATTAAAATAACATCAAATTGATCAGAAATACAGTGTAGACATTGTTAATGTTGTAAATGACTATTGTAGCTGGAAACGGCAGATTATTTATGGAATATCTACATAGGCGTACAGAGGCCCATTATCAGCAACCATCACTCCTGTGTTTCAATGGCATGTTGTGTTAGCTAATCCAAGTTTATCATTTTAAAAGGCTAATCGATCATTAGAAAACACTTTGGCAATTATGTTAGCACAGCTGAAAACTGTTGTTCTGATTAAAGAAGAAATAAAACTGGCCTTCTTTAGACTAGTTGTGTATCTGGAGCATCAGCATTTGGGGTTCGATTGCAGGCTCAAAATGGCCAGAAACAAAGGACTTTCTTCTGAAAGTCGTCAGTCTATTCTTTTTCTGAGAAAGGAATGCTAATCCATGTGAGAAATTACCAAGAAACTGAAGATCTCGTACAACGCTGTGTACTACTCCCATCACAGAACAGCGCAAACTGGCTCTGACCAGAATAGAAAGAGTAGGAGGCCCCGGTGCACAACTGAGAGAGCAGACAAGTACATTAGAGTGCCTAGTTTGAGAAACAGACGCCTCACAAGTCCTCAACTGGACTTCATTAAATAGTACCCGCAAAACACCAGTCTCAATGTCAACAGTGAAGAGGCGACTCCGGTATGCTGGCCTAACTTTACTGCTTGCATGACTTACCTGATGTGGAATAGAGCTCCATGTAGTCATGGCTCTATATAGTACTGTGCCTTCCATACTCTGTTCTGGACTTGGGGACTGTGAATAGACCTCTTGTGGCAATTCTTGTGGGTATGCATGGGTGTCTGAGCTATGCGCCAGTAGTTCAAACAGACAGCTCGGTGCACTCAACATGTCCTTCTGTAGCACAGTTGGTAGAGCATGGCGCTTGTAACGCCAGGGTAGTGGGTTCGATTCCCGGGACCACCCATACGTAGAATGTATGCACACATGACTGTAAGTCGCTTTGGATAAAAGCGTCTGCTAAATGGCATATATATATATATATGTCAATACCTCTCATAAAAACAAGCAGTGATGAAGTCAAGCTCTCCTCCACTTTGAGGCAGGAGAGATTGACATGCATATTAATAATATTAGCTCTCTGTGTACATCAAAGCGCCAGCCGAGCTGTCTTGTTCTGAACCAATTGCAATTTTCCTAAGTCCTTTTTTGTGGCACCTGACCACATGACTGAATAGTACTCCAGGTGCGACAAAACTAGGGCCTGTAGGACCTGCCCTGTTGATAGTGCTATCAAGAAGGTAGAGCATCGCCTTATCATAGACATACTTCTCCCCATCTTAGCTACTGTTGTATCAATATGTTTTGACCATGACAGTTTACAATCCAGCGTAGTCACCTCAACCTGCTCAATTTCCACATGAATAATTACAAGATTTAGTTGAGTTTTAGGGTTTTGTGAATGATTTGTCACAAATACAATGAGTTTAGTTTTGAAATATTTAGGACAAAACTTATTCCTTGCCCCCCACTCTGAAACTAACTGCAACTCTTTGTTAAGTGTTGCATTCATTTTAGTCGCTGTAGTAGCTGACATTTATAGTGTTGAGTAATCCGCATACATAGACACTCTGGCTTTCCTTAAAGCTAGTGGTAATTCATTAGTAAAGATTGAAAAGAAAGTAATGGGCCTAGACAGCTGCCTTGGGGAATTCCTGAATATACCTGGATTATGTTGTAGAGGCTTTCATTAAGGCTTCCATTGTTTGAGAGGCTTCCGTTCTGTTAGACAATATAGCAAGGGTGTAAAGCCATAACACATCAGTTTTGAAAGCAGCAGACTATGATCGATAATGTCAAAGGCTGCACTGAAGTCTAACAAAACAGTCCCCACAATCTTTTTATTATCAAATTCACTCAGCCGATCATCAATAATTTGTGTAAATGCTGTGCTTGTTGAATGTCCTTCTCTATAAACATGCTGAAAGCTTGTTGTTAATTTGTTTACTATAAAATAGCATTGTTTAAAAACACATTTTTTTCTCCAAAGGTTTACTAAGGGTTGGTAACAGGCTGATTGGTTTGATAATTGAACCAGTAAAGGGGGCTTTACTATTCTTAGAATCACTTTTGCTTCCCTCCAAGCCTGGGGCGCACACTTTCTAGTGGACTTAAATTGAAGATGTGGCAGATAGGGGTGGCAATATCGTCCACTATTATCCTAAAATGGTCCACCTTGTCTGTGTGGGTGGACAATTTCAGATCGTCAGTGATGTGTACGCCGAGGAACTTGAAGCTTTCAACCTTCTCCACTGAGGTCCCGTCGATGAGGATAGGGCGTGCTCCCTCTGCTGTTCCCTGAAGTCCACGATCAGCACCTTTGTTTTGTTGACGTTGAGTGAAATGTTATTTTCCTGGCACCACTCTCCCGGGCTGTCACCTCCTCCTTGTAGCCTGTCATCATCATCATCATCATCATCAGGCCTACTACTGTTGTGTGGTCTGCAAACTTGATGATTGAGTTAGAGGCGTGCATGGACACGTAGTCATGGTTGAACAAGGAGTACAGGAGGGGGTTGAGCACGAACCCTTGTGGGGCCCCTGTGTTGAGGATCAGTGAAGTGGTTGTGTTGTTTCGTACCTTCACCACCTGGGGGCGGCCCATCAGGAAGTCCAGGACACAGCTGCACAGGGCAGGGTTCAGATCCAGCGGTTAAGAGCATTGGGCCAATAACTGACAGGGAGCTGGTTCAAATCCCCGAGCCAGCAAGTTGGAAAAATCTGTCTTTCTGCCCAGAGCAAGGCAGTTGGCCGCCAACACAACAACTTTCGCCGGGTGCAGGGTGCCGAAGTGGATGCCGATTAAGGCAGCCCCCAGCACCTCTCTGATTCAGAGGTTAAATTCAGAAGACACATTTCTTTCAGTTTAATGCCTTCAGATGTACAACTAACTAGGTAACCCCCTTTCTCTTTTGCCACGGAAGAGATGGACCAGGAAATGCTCTTGCTTTTGGATGACTCAATTGTAAGTATTCTGTAAACTCACAACAGAGGAAAATGTGAGAGGGTAGCCCAGATGACCAAGTGGCTGAACAACATCTGGATCGCAATACAGGCCTAAGATTGAATCCTACAAAACCGTCTCTGACGCTCGTCGGATGTGGCAGGGCTTGCAAACTATTACGGATTACAAAGGGAAATCCAGCCGCGAGCTGCCCAGTGACGCAAGCCAACCAGACAAGCTAAATGCTTTCTATACTCGCTTCGAGACAAGCAACACTGTACCATGCATGAGAGCCCCAGCTGTTTCAATGACTGTGTGATCACGCTCTCATTAGCCGATGTGAGCAAGACCTTTAAATAGGTCAACATTCACGGGTCGAAGGGCCAGAAGGATTACCAGGACGCATACTCAGAGCATGTGCTGACCAACTGACAAGTGTCTTCAATTACATTTTCAACCTCTCCCTGAACGAGTCTGTCATACCTACATGTTTCAAGCAGACTACCATAGTCCCTGTGCCAAAGAACGTCAAGGTAACCTGCCTAAATGACTACCACCCTGAACCATTCACATCTGTAGTCATGAAGTGCTTTGAAAGGCTGGTCATGGCTCACATCAACGCCATCATCCCAGAAACACTATACCCACTACAACCCACTGCATCTTTATGTAATACATGTATCACTAGCCACTTTAACTATGCCACTTTGTTTACATACTCATCTCATATGTATATACTGTACTCAATACCATCTACTGTATCTTGCCTATGCCGCTCTGTACCATCACTCATTCATATATCTTTATGTACATATTCTTTATCCCCTTACACTTGTGTCTATAAGGTAGTAGTTTTGGAATTGTTAGCTAGATTACTTGTTGGTTATTACTGCATTGTTGGAACTAGAAGCACAAGCATTTTGCTACACTCGCATTAACATCTGCTAACCATGTGTATGTGACAAATTTGATTTGATTTGATTTGAATTTGCATACCACCCCAACAGATGCACAGATGACGCAATCTCCATTGCACTCCACAGCGCCCTTTCCCACCTGGACAAAAGGAACACCTACGTGAGAATGCTGTTCACTGACTATAGCTCAGCGTTTAACACCATAGTGCCGTCAAAGCTCATCACTAAACTAAGTAACCTGGGACTAAACACCACCTTCCTTACGGTAGCTCTCTCTGTTCAATTTTAATTTCAAGCCAGCCTTGGAGAAGGCTAAGCAAGACCTCAATCGCTGATTGACACTCCCCATATCACTCAACTATTCCCATCAGACTATTTCCATCTTTATAGCAAAATCATTTTTAAAGAACTGGATAGACATTTTTCTACTTTCATTTGGAATAAAAAGATTCCTCGGTTGCGTACAGCGTTTTTGGAGAGACAGAAAAGAGAGGGGGTCTTGCCCAACCCAATTTCCCCCATTACTATTGGGCTGCTAATATTCACAAGATAACCTTTTTGGTCTCTACATTCTTAGAGGGGAAGGACAGGTGTGGTTCCTTATGGAAAAGCACTCATGTCAAACATTGTCTTTGCACCCCTACCAAGCAAACAATACCACTCAAACAACCCTATTGTGAAAAGTTCACTCAGGATATGGTCTGAGTTTAGGACCCACTTTGGACATAGACAAGCTATCTCATCCATGCCTTTTATTTCCAACCCACTCTTCACACCCTCCCTCATAGACACAGTTTTCCAGCTATGGTTTCAGAAAATATTGAAGAGTGTAAAATACATATTCTATGAGCGTAAATTTACCTCCTTTGAACATCTAGTTAGAGAGCACAGTATACCCCAGATGCAATACTTCAGGTACCTGCAGATTCCTAACTTTACAAGAAAGATTTCCCTTCATTCCCATCTCTCCTCCCATCAGCTGGCTTGATGAATGTCTGAACCTGGATCCCTATGTAAAGGAACACATCAGCTACAGTGGGGCAAAAAAGTATTTAGTCAGCCACCAATTGTGCAAGGTCTCCCACTTAAAAAAGATGAGAGGCCTGTAATTTTCATCATAAGTACACTTCAACTATGACAGACAAAATGAGAAAGAAAATCCAGAAAATCACATTGTAGGATTTTTATGAATTTATTTGCAAATTATGATGCTGTAACACACCGCCCCAGACCATAACGGACCCTCTACCTCCAATTGAATATCTGTGAAGTTATTTGGATTTTTAGGAATTATCTTTGAGGAGTCCTGAAAAAGGGACATTTCTTTTTTTTTGTTGAGAAATAAATAAAAATAATCTTTCAGTGTTTACCATTTTTACCCTTTATACTAGCTCAATCTCAATCACCCTACGGAGCTATGGCTAATTTAGGTTCCAAATGTTCACCCTGTTAGGTTTCACACTGTTAGGATTATGCAACTAACATGGGTGAACAATTTGGATTTAACCAGTTGGATTTAGGGGCTCTATTTTAATTTTTGGATGAAAAACGTTCCCGTTTTAAACAAGATATTTTGTCACAAAAAGATGCTCGACTATGCATATAATTGACAGCTTTGGAAAGAAGACACTCTGACGTTTCCAAAACTGCAAAGATATTGTCTGTGAGTGCCACAGAACTTATGTTACAGGCGAAACCCAGATAAAAATCCAACCAGGAAGTGCCGCATTTTTGAAACCGCCTCATGCCAATGACTCCTTATATGGCTGTGAATGAGCTACGAATGAGCTTACGTTTTCCACGTTTTCCCCAAGGTGTCTACAGCATTGTGACGTCTTTTTAGGCATTTCCCTTGAAGAATGGCTGTAAGGAACCATATATGGCATGTGGTCACATGGTGTCTCCCGCAGAAAAACTTGTGTAAAATACTGAGGTAGCCATTTTTCCAATCGCTTCTTATGAGAAACCAACTGCCTCGACGGACATATTATCGAATATAATTGTTAAAAACACCTTGAGGATGGATCTTAAACAACGTTTGCCGTGTTTCTGTCAATATTATGTAGCTAATTTTGAAAAAGTTTGGCGTTATAGTTGTAGCATTTTTCGGGCGATTTCTCAGCCAAGCATGGTGAAGAAGCGGGAGCTTTCGCCTACAAAAATAATATTTTTGGAAAAAAGGAACATTTGCTATCTAACTGGGAGTCTCCTGAGTGAAAGCATCCGAAGTTCTTCAAAGGTAAATTATTTAATTTGGTTGCTTTTCTTATTTTTGTGAAAATGTTGCCTGCTGCCAGCAGAGCCTAGCATAGCAATATGCCATGATAAACTTACACAAATGCTTGTCTAGCATTGGCTGTAACGCATATTTTGAAAATCTGAGATGACAGTGTTGTTAAAACCTGTTATGGATCATGCGCATTTTCGCAGCTTTTTTGTTAAAAATCGCGCAACATTTCAGCGCCCTGCTACTCATGCCAGGAATATAGTATATGCATATGATTAGTATGTGTGGATAGAAAACACTCAGACGTTTCTAAAACTGGTTAAATCACGGCTGTGACTATAACAGAACGTGCATTTCATCGAAAAGCGCAGGAAAATCTGTTCACTGAAAACTGGAAAATATATCAATGCGCCACTTGAATGTATTGTTGAAAAGAAACCACATTAAATGGGGCCGAGGTTGCAATACCTACAGCTTCCACACGATGTCAACAGTCTTGTCATTTGTCTCGGATTTGTTTCTTGGTCAAACGGACACAAGTAAGAGCATTTCAAACTCAGTTTTTCCTTGATTACACAGTCTTCATAGATCGATATCTAGGCTATATATGGACCGATTTAATCGAAAAAAAGACCCAATAGTGATGTTTATGGGACATCTAGGAGTGCCAACAAAGAAGCTCGTCAAAGGTAATGAATGTTTTATATTTTATTTCTGCGTTTTGGGTAGCGCCGGCTACCGCAAAATCTGTCGTGTTAGGTGACGTTGCAGTATTTTGGGGGTACATGCTATCAGATAATAGCTTCTCATGCTTTCGCCGAAAAGCATTTTAAAAATCTGACTTGGTGGATAGATTCACAACGAGTGAAGCTTTAATTCACTACCTTGAATGTGTATTTTAATGAAAGTTTGAGTTTTATCAAAAAACTATAGGTGGCGCTCTGAAATTTCCACTGATTGATGTTCCTGCAGGGGAACTATATTCTGCGTCATCCTTAAGAAGTTTTAACAAAAAGGCGATGTTCATGAATAGGAAAAGTTTCTAGGGGTATTTATGTCTGTTGCGTTATGCTAATGCTTTTGAGGCTATGATTACGCTCCCGGATACGGGTTTGCTCGTCGCAACTGGTTTTAACAGTCTGAGCTTGACCAATATGTTTTTTTTTCTAAAAGTCAAACCAGTTTTTTCTGATATACTAAAGAAATGGGGCGGCAGCGTAGCCTAGTGGTTAGAGCGTTGGACTAGTAACCGGAAGGTTGCGAGTTCAAAGGTACAAATCTGTCGTTCTGCCCCTGAACAGGCAGTTAACCCACTGTTCCCAGGCCGTCATTGAAAATAAGAATGTGTTCTTAACTGACTTGCCTGGTTAAATAAAGGTAAAATAAAAAGAATAAAAAATGAAAAATATAAAACAAATTCCTCAACAGTTTTGAGGTCCAAAAGGCATAGGAATGACATATTTACATTTACATTTAAGTCATTTAGCAGACGCTCTGTACTATGCAGTAATGAGCAGAGAGTAGTTTTCAGTTCATAAGCTAACCTAATATGTGCCATGGCAAGGAATGGTGTACACACATGTGCATACATGCTTGGATTCCCCACATACACTCCCCGGGACACCATCTAGTCCAGGATATCCCGGCACGCCAGCGATACCCTGAAAAAGCAGAAACAGATTATATGTCAGAACACGCACAATATCTAATATTTCTTTAACCTTTTCATGATCTCTCTCTCTTTCTCCTTATCATTAAGACACTGAAATCCTAAATTAAATGTAAGGTATTTAATTTACCAACGTCCCCTTTCGGTCCAGATACGGCAGGGAAGCCCTCGTCTCCTCGTTGTCCCTTCTCTCCAAGAGGGGTCCGGGAACCCTGGTGGCCCCTGAGGACCATGTCGTCCTAAAAGCTCCTGGAACACAATGGACATGACAGTGACGCGTCACAAACAGTGGAGGTCAAATACATATACTGTAAATATCATGAATAAAGCTGGGATGACTAATATATGTGACTCGTTTCAGGAAACTGTGCATATGTTGCGCGTCAGTACTTTACAAGAGAGGCATTTGAACGTAAACATAATTGTTTTGATCAAATTGCATTTTTTTGGCAGAAATGCCTTCTGGAACATGTGAACTTTCATGTGCATTAACATCATGGTATGCCATCTTTAAATACAAATACAATTGTTAAATTGCGAGCCTAGTAAAACTACGGAAAAATACTTTCCCGCTAGCCATGATTGGCTGAGATAATGGGTGGGCTGGACATGCTAAGAGATGAGTTCGGATTAATAGCCATGTACTCTAATAATCTCCACCCGGCACAGCCAGAAGAGGACTGGCCACCCATCAGAACCTGGTTCCTTTCTTGGTTCCCTACTAGGTTCCTGCCTTTCTAGGGAGTTTTTCCTAGCCACCGTGCTTCTACATCTGCATTGCTTGCTGTTTGGGATTTTAGGCTGGGTTTCTGTATAGTACTTTCTGACATCTGCTGATGTAAAATGGCTTTATAAATACAGTTGATTTACATAACTAATAAGATAATTTACGTAACTCAGGTTTGTATGCCTCCTTGCTCACACACGCTTTTCAGTTCTGCCCACAAATTTTCTATAGGGTTGAGGTCAGGGCTTTGTGATGGCCACTCCAATACCTTGACTTTGTTGTCCTTAAGCCATTTTGCCACAACTTTGGAAGTATGCTTGGGGTCATTGTCCATTTGGAAGACCCATTTGAGACCAAGCTTTAACTTCCTGACTGATGTCTTGAGATGTTGCTTCAATATATCCACATAATTGTCCTACCTCATGATTCCATCTATTTTGTGAAGTGCAGCAGTCCCTCCTACAGCGAAGCAACCCACAACATTATGCTGTCACCCCGTGCTTCATGGTTGGGATGGTGTCTTCGGCTTGCAAGCCTCCCCTTTTTCCTCCAAACATAACGATGGTCATAATGGCCAAACACTTCTATTTTTGTTTCATCAGACCAGAGGACATCTTTCCAAAAAGTACAAACTTCATCCCCATGTGCAGTTGCAAACCTTAGTCAGGCTTTTTTATGGCGGTTTTGGAGCAGTGGCTTCTTCATTGCTGAGCGACCTTTCAGGTTATGTCGACATAGGACTCGTTTTTACTGTGGATATAGATACCTTTGTACATGTTTCCTCCAGCATCTTCACAAGGTCCTTTGCTGTTGTTCTGGGATTGTTTAGCACTTTGTGCACACTGAGTTTGAAGGTAGGCCTTGAAATACATCCACAGGTACACCTCCAATTCACTCAAATTATGTCCATTTGCTTATCAGAAGCTTCTAAAGCCATGACATAATTTTCTGGAATTTCTCAGCTGTTTAAAGGCACAGTCAATTTAGTGTATGTACACTTCTGACCCACTGGAATTGTGATACAGTGAAATATAAGGGAAATAATCTGTCTGTAAACAATTGTTGGAATTAGGTGTCCTAACCGGCTTGCCAAAACTATAGTTTGCTAACAAGAAATTTGTGGAGTGATTGAAAAACAAGTTTTAATGATTCCAACCTAAGTGTATGTTAACTTCCGACAACTCTATATCACAAATAAAGCTGGTCTGTCAGAGAGGGATGCCTTGTCTTCAACATATATTTATATCTGAACTGAATATTCCACAACATTGTGCCCTGTGTCATGTTTGTTCGACACCAGTTGGAAGAAAACTGACTGAAACAGGGAATTAATAGAAAGTCTTTAGAAACCCCTACTGAGCACATGATATACACTGGAAAAAATGCAACATGTAAAGTGTTTGTCCCATGTTTCATGAGCTGAAAAAAGATATCCCAGAAATCTTCCATCTGCACAAAACGCGTATTTCTCTCAAATGGTGTGCACAAATTAGTTTACACCCCTGTGAGTGAGCATTTCTCTTTTGCCAACATAATCCATCCACCTGACATGTGTGGCATATCAATAAGTTGACTAAACAGCATGATCATTACACAGGTGTACCTTGTGCTGGAGACAACAAAGGCCACTCTAAAATGTGCAGTTTTGTCACACGACACAATGCCACAAGTTGAGGGAGAGTGCAATTGGAACGCTGATTGCAGGAATGTCCACCAGAGTTATTGCCAGAAAATGTAATGTTAATTTCTCTACCATAAACCGCCTCCAATGTCGTTTTAGAGAATTTGTCAGCACATCCAACTGGCCTCACATCCGCAAACCACGTACTGTATATGGGGTCGTGTGGGCGAGTGGTTTGCTGATTTCAACATTGTGCCCCAGTCAGGTTATGGTATGGGTAGGCATAAGCTACGGACAACAAACACAATTGCATTTTATTGATGGCAATTTGAATGCACAGAGATACCGTGACAAGATCCTGAGGCCCATTGGCGTGCTATTCATTCATCATCTCATGTTTCAGCATGATAATCGAAGGCCCCATGTTGCAAGGATCTGTACACAATTCCTGGAAGCTGAAAATGTCCCAGTTATTCCATGGTCTGCATGCTCACCAGACATGTCACCCATTGAGCCTGTTTGGGATGCTCTGGATCAATGTGTACGCCATTGTGTTCCAGTTCCCACCAATATCCAGCAATGTTGCACAGCC
>NW_026283331.1:0-17079 GCF_023373465.1 Oncorhynchus keta | reverse complement strand
CCCCCATTACCATGTGTTTACTAATAAACTGTCACCAACACTATAGCTGTACCTGTAGTTAGTAATACATCCACCCAGGTCTCTGTCACCAACACTACAGCTGTACCTGTAGTTAGTAATACATCCACCCAGGTCTCTGTCACCAACATTACAGCTGTACCTGTAGTTAGTACTACGTCCACCAGAGGGACAACTTAGACTCTGTATCTAAGGATCTGTGTGATGCTTTCTCTCCTCCTGTGGAATAGAATAGAGCTATAGGGTTGTATAATAGATCATGTAGGTAGATGTCATGTGGAACAGTGGAATCAGTGCAGAGAGAGTTGTGTCATTAGATGTAACTGGTATGTATATGTTATGTTGTACTGAATGACAGGGTGGAAATATGAACGCTTTATCATAATACATGTGAAGGGTTTCTATTCTTCTTCCTCTTAAATCTGTCTAACTGAAACTATGGAGATATTGTCAGATCTTCTGCTTTTCATTCTGGAGTAACTCTTCACAGTCAACATAGATAGAACATAGACCCCTCACATGGCCATTGGTGGCCGGTCACAACACAGGGGGAAGTTTCCTTAAGTACAGATCTAGGATCAGGCTACTTTCCCCAATCCCAACCTTAACCATTTGTGGAAGAAATATAAAAACTGACCAAAGATCAGCATCTAGGGCAACTCCCCCTACACCTCCAGTCACAGAGTGAGAGCCATAATGTGTTCTCCATTTGAAGACTGGGGGTGCAGTAAACTCAGTCATGATCTATGTAGTGTATATGTCAATTAACAGGATCCCAATTTTTTTTAGAACATGAAAAATTGGGACCCTGTGAATTCACACATGCATCATATATCATGATATAGAGTCACATAATGTATATTATCAAACTAAGGCTGGTGGAAGTCACATGGTGGTCAGTGTTATGTTGATTTCACAATTTGTCATCCACTGTGGTTGACTGAAAAGGAGTTTCACTACCTAAAGTCACACAGACGCAGAACAGCACAGGGAGACGACACAGCTACAAACGTACATTAGAGTTGAGGTTAGAAGTAGAAGTTACTGTATTTGAGCACAATTTTAAGATGTCAGAAGGAGTCTATGAAAACTCAGATGGATTTGAAGACTATGAGCCTGATGTAATGAAGAACACAGACATCGATGGCCAAATATATTCCAATGTAAGAGCCTTCAAGCCCAGTACAAGAGATGGAATTGTTGCTTCAGGTAAGATTGAACAACACACACAACACACACACACACACACACACACACACACACACACACACACACACACACACACACACACACACACACACACACACACACACACACACAAATTACACATAATATATTAAAAAGGAGAGATTACCCAGTATTTCTATGCCTTTATTTGTCCCATTCCTAGATGATACAGTAATACACATTACTAAAGATCTTACTTTAATAATGTGTTATTCAGTACATGTTCAGTGGTGGAAGAGACCCTCTGGAGTTGCTGCAGTGTGTCTGGGGCTGCTGTGTGTTCTAATAATCTTCGACAGTCAGTCTTTATTGTCAAGTTACATATAAGCACAACATCAAATGTTCATGTTTGACTGTTATATATGATTTTTAATATATTTTAACAGATAGTCTTTGTTCTCCACTTCCCCTCTATGATCTATATCTTCCTGGTATCATAGTGTCCTGTCCATCATCACAAATAGCAAGTCCCATTCCCTGGGCAGGAGGAATATGTTGAGATACACTCTGACAAGATGATCATGTAGAGACATGGAATCATTTATATTATGCAGCAGAAAATGGTTTAACAATAACCACTGTAACAATCTCTCACACAACTACACACAAGTTTTCAAACTTGTAAACATTTTTGTATTATCATAGCCACAACTTCCCATGTAATTTTGTTGTTACTTCCATACAGTTAACAGCTACAGCAGTGACAGACACAGAAACACAGATGACTCAGAGACAGAGACATCACTAGAAGCAGAGACTTAACGTATAGAGGGCCTGCAGTTGACATACAACATCTCCTGGTGGCCATGTTGGAAGACCACCACATTAATTCTAGAATCAGAGACTTAATGTATAGTAGACCTACATAGAATGAAAGACCCAGGCATTGTTAAAGATGTCAAAGGTCATCTATACTGAACCAGATATGAACAAGAAGGTAAAGTTTGACAGAGGTGAGATGAAGGAGAGGATTGTGGATATCTACGTCAGTGCAGACACCCTGAGAGACGGTGAGACCAGCACCAAGAGAGAAGAGACAGAGGACACTGCTCCTAATAATGGACCAGGAGACCAGCACTCAGGTAAAACACACACACAAAAACATAACAGTATATTGTATGTGTCCACAGAGCCTGATAGATCAGGGAAGAGATGCTTGCTAGTTGCTGCAGTGTTTCTGGGCTGCTGTGTGTCTCCTACTGGCTGGGATCATAGGCCTGTCTGTCTACTGTGAGTTTGTGTCCAAGTTCATTGCTTATCACCCAGTTATATAGAGGTGCTTGTTACTAAGCCTATTTACCTGATGTTTTACCTAGTAACTATGTGTTTATACTTTGTAGATAACAGAGACATCACAGATTCTGAGGATAAAAGGAACATCTTGTCACAAACACAACTGAGTTGTTCCCTTTATGAGAAGAGAGAGACAAACACAACTGCAAGAGACCAGTTACAGACCAGATACAGCAACCTGACTGAAGAGAGAGAGACCAGTTACAGACCAGATACAACAACCTGACTGAAGAGAGAGACCAGTTACAGACCAGATACAGCAACCTGACTGAAGAGAGAGACCAGTTACAGACCAGATACAAACCTGACTGAAGAGAGAGACCAGCTACAGACCAGATACAGCAACCTGACTGAAGAGAGAGACCAGTTACAGACCAGATACAGCAACCTGACTGAAGAGAGACCAGTTACAGACCAGATACAACAACCTGACTGAAGAGAGAGACCAGCTACAGACCAGATACAGCAACCTGACTGAGAGAGAGAGACCAGTTACAGACCAGATACAGCAACCTGACTGAAGAGAGAGACCAGTTACAGACCAGATACAACAACCTGGCTGAAGAGAGACCAGTTACAGACCAGATACAACAACCTGACTGAAGAGAGAGACCAGTTACAGACCAGATACAACAACCTGACTGAAGAGAGACTAAAGAGACCAGTTACAGACCAGATACAACAACCTGACTGAAGAGAGACCAGTTACAGACCAGATACAACAACCTGACTGAAGAGAGAGACCAGTTACAGACCAGATACAACAACCTGACTGAAGAGAGAGACCAGTTACAGACCAGATACAGCAGACCAGATACAGACCAACAGCAACCTGACTGAAGAGAGAGACCAGTTACAGACCAGATACAACAACCTGACTGAAGAGAGAGACCAGTTACAGACCAGATACAACAACCTGACTGCAAGAGAGAGACCAGTTACAGACCAGATACAACAACCATGACTGAAGAGAGAGACCAGTTACAGACCAGATACAACAACCTGACTGAAGAGAGAGACCAGTTACAGACCAACCTGACTGCAGAGAGAGACAGCAGACCAGATGACTGAAGAGAGAGACCAGTTACAGACCAAGATACAACTGCAACCTGACTGAAGAGAGAGACCAGCTACAGACCAGATACAACAACCTGACTGAAGAGAAAGGCCATATTCAGGCAAAGCTTTTTGTGATGGGTGAGATATAACTGTGATAAATTCGAAGTAAAATCAACAGTAATTATATATCATGGCTTTATGAGTATAAAGATACTGGCTAAGTTTCTCAATGTGTTCACCTTTGCTCTTCAACAGGGCAGCATTGTCAGGAGGGATGGAGGACCAAATTGACTCCAGTTTGTACTTCCTCTCTACTGAGAAGAAACCAAATACCTGGGAGGAGAGCAGACAGGATTGTAAGAGGAGAGGAGCTTTTTGACCTCGTGATCATAAACAGCAGAGAATTAACAGGTGTGTGTGAGATAAAGAGAGAGAGAGAGAGGAGAGAGAGAGAGGAGAGTGTTCAGCTCTTCAACAGGGCAGCATTGTCAGACTCCAGTTTGACTTCCTCTCTACTGAGAAGAAAACCTGGGAGGCAGACAGAATTGAGAGAGACACAGACCTCGTGAGATAGACAGAGAGAGGAACAGAGAGAGAGAGAGAGAGAGAGAGAGAGAGAGAGAGAGAGAGAGAGAGAGAGAGAGAGAGAGAGAGAGAGAGACAGAGAGGGGAGACAGAGAGAGAGACAGAGAGAGACAGAGAGATAGACACAGAGAGAGAGATAGACAGAGAGCGAGAGAGAGAGAGAGAGAGAGAGAGAGAGAGAGAGAGAGACAGAGAGAGAGACAGAGAGAGACAGAGAGAGAGACAGAGAGAGAGACACAGAGAGAGAGACACAGAGAGAGAGAGAGACAGAGAGAGAGACAGAGAGAGAGACAGAGAGAGAGAGAGACAGAGAGAGAGAGACAGAGAGAGAGACACAGAAAGAGAGAGAGAGAGACAGAGAGACAGAGAGAGAGAGAGAGAGACAGAGAGAGAGAGACAGAGAGAGAGACACAGAGAGACAGAGAGAGAGAGAGAGAGAGAGAGAGAGAGACAGAGAGAGACAGAGAGAGAGAGAGGAGAGAGAGAGAGAAATTTCAATTTCCAGCAGTACACTAATATGTGCAGTATAATATGTTTTTATCTTTCTCAACAACAGACATTTCTCTTCAACCTCCACCTGAGAGCCTGGATTGGTCTGACCGACTCTGTCACTGAGGGGACCTGGAAGTGGGTGGACGGCACATCACTGACCACAGGGTGAGAGATTTGACCATTTTACCAGTTGATATGGTGATAAAAAAAAAAAAAAGATATGTTCATAAAAAGGTATGTTTCCACTCATGAATGTCATTCAATGAGAACTATAGATGTATTATACAACCAGCTAATATTTACATATGAATGTAGTGAAATGTGTTAAGGGCCCATTCTTGATAATGGTATGATCATCTTACAGAGTGTGTCTTCAAAACGTAGGACTGTGTGTATAAATGAGGAGGATGTTTGTACCACAGTGTCTGACTGTCTGGTTCTCTGTGTTGTTTAGGTACTGGAGCGCAGGACAGCCTGATGATAATGGGCAGGAGGACTGTGCTGAGATATACTTTAGACAAGATGACCCTGTAAAGACATGGAATGATGACAATTGTGGCACAAATCATAACTGGATCTGTGAGAAAGTGGTGTAACAATAACACAGTAACAAACATTCTGTCTCCTCTCTGTGTGTCTCTCTGTGTCTCTCAATTAATTTCAATTAAAGGGGCTTTATTGTCATGGGAAACATATGCCAAAGCAAGAGAAGTAGATAATATACAAAAGTGAAATTAACAATAAAAAATAACAGTAAACATTACACTCACATAAGTTCCAAAAGAATGAAGACATTTCAAATTCCATATCATGTATATATACAGTGTTGTAACAATGTGCAAATGGTTAATGTACAAAAGGGAAAATAAATCAACATAAATACAGAGCCTTGAGGCCTCATTTATCAATACTACTACTGCTTAACCAATCAGAGTCTAAGCCCTGTTCTGTCCATAGTTTTCCACCATTTCAGTCCCATTCAACGTAGAAACGGCCAACAGAACCTGAGGAACCTTTACCGTCCGAGCGACCAACGATCGCAGATTCACTTCTTCCTTCCCTGCCAACATCTCCATGGTGACTGGGGGCGCTGCGGCCAATGGTACGCTGAGCCTCATGGTGCCCGCTAGCACCCCGTCAGGAACAGATGTAACCCTGTCCGTTGTCAGCAAAGTAAGGGTCTTGTTTCAAAACTCTAAAATGGACTCCTTTTCTCATATTCTCTCTGCCCCACAAACACTGATTTGAGCTAATTGGTGGCTGTAAGCTACCAGTTGTTATCAGCTACATTAGCTCTTGCTCTCTCTCTCCCTCTATCCCCTCTCTCTCTCTTCCTCTATCCCCCCTCCCTCTCTCCCCCTTCTCCTTTCTCCCTCCCGGTGAGAGATTTTACCTCTCCCAGTGAGGTCTACCAGGCGTCTCCTCCAAGGTACCAGCGTACTGGTCTAGAAGCCTTCTGTAGCTCAGTTGGTAGAGCATGGCGCTTGTAACGCCAGGGTAGTGGGTTCAATCCCTGGGACCACCCATACGTAGAATGTATGCACACATGACTGTAAGTCGCTTTGGATAAAAGCGTCTGCTAAATGGCATATATTATTATTATATTATAGAAGCCCAATTTGGATTGCACCTACAGTTTTGTTTTGGTACTGCAGTTTAACGGAGGCTCGGCCCAGAAAGACAATTTTCCAAACAAGTCCACATTGAGAATCCAAATGAGAAAATTCCAAATAAGACAATTTAGTCATCACATTTGTGCACAAAACTAAAATTATTCAAATGATTCAAATATATGTTGCTGTGGCAGATATTTTAAAATATTTTATCTTCATCCAGGGCAATGGGATCCTCAACACTTCTACAGTCGTGCGCCTCAGGGCCAATAATGTGGCCCGGGTGGCCTACAGAGCAACCTGCTGTTCAAAGAAGGTAGAGCTGGTGGTAGTGGACAGGGCAAGGCAACGAGGGTGTGTGTCTGGGCTCAGTGAAGGACTCTGTGGGGGTGGTTGTGAACTCTAAAGGCCAGGGCCCGTTTCCCAAAAGTATCTTAAGGCTAAGTCCATCGTTTCAACGATGTTCTAAGATTAATTTAGCCTTAATCTGCTATTTAGCCTTAATATGCTTTTGGGAAACTGTGCCCATGTGCCCAACTCGACAGCTGTACCTGTAGTTAGTACTACATCCACCCAGGTCTCTGTTACCAACACTACAGTTATATCTGTAGTTAGTACTACATCCACCCAGGTCTCTGTCACCAACACTACAGCTATACCTGTAGTTAGTACTACATCCACCCAGGCCTCTGTCACTAACACTACAGCTGTACCTGTAGTTAGTACTACATCCACCCAGGTCTCTGTCACCAACACTACAGATGTACCTGTAGTTAGTATTACATCCACCCAGGTCTCTGTCACCAACACTACAGCTGTACCTGTAGTTAGTACTACATCCACCCAGGTCTCTGTCACCAACACGACAGCTGTACCTGTAGTTAGTACCTACATCCACCCAGGTCTCTGTTACCAACACTACAGTTATATCTGTAGTTAGTACTACATCCACCCAGGTCTCTGTTACCAACACTACAGTTATATCTGTAGTTAGTACTACATCCACCCAGGTCTCTGTCACCAACACTACAGCTATACCTGTAGTTAGTACTACATCCACCCAGGCCTCTGTCCCCAACACTATAGCTGTACCTGTAGTTAGTACTACATCCACCCAGGTCTCTGTCACTAACACTACAGCTGTACCTGTAGTTAGTACTACATCCACCCAGGTCTCTGTCACCAACACTACAGATGTACCTGTAGTTAGTATTACATCCACCCAGGTCTCTGTCACCAACACTACAGCTGTACCTGTAGTTAGTACTATCCACCCAGGTCTCTGTCACCAACACGACAGCTGTACCTGTAGTTAGTACTACATCCACCCAGGTCTCTGTTACCAACACTACAGTTATATCTGTAGTTAGTACTACATCCACCCAGGTCTCTGTTACCAACACTACAGTTATATCTGCAGTTAGTACTACATCCACCCAGGTCTCTGTTACCAACACTACAGTTATATCTGTAGTTAGTACTACATCCACCCAGGTCTCTGTTACCAACACTACAGTTATATCTGTAGTTAGTACTACATCCACCCAGGTCTTTGTTACCAACACTACAGTTATATCTGTAGTTAGTACTACATCCACCCAGGTCTCTGTTACCAACACTACAGTTATATCTGTAGTTAGTACTACATCCACCCAGGTCTCTGTTACCAACACTACAGTTATATCTGTAGTTAGTACTACATCCACCCAGGTCTCTGTTACCAACACTACAGTTATATCTGTAGTTAGTACTACATCCACCCAGGTCTCTGTTACCAACACTACAGTTATATCTGTAGTTAGTACTACATCCACCCAGGTCTCTGTTACCAACACTACAGTTATATCTGTAGTTAGTACTACATCCACCCAGGTCTCTGTTACCAACACTACAGTTATATCTGTAGTTAGTACTACATCCACCCAGGTCTCTGTTACCAACACTACAGTTATATCTGTAGTTAGTACTACATCCACCCAGGTCTCTGTTACCAACACTACAGTTATATCTGCAGTTAGTACTACATCCACCCAGGTCTCTGTTACCAACACTACAGTTATATCTGTAGTTAGTACTACGTCCACCAGAGGGACACCTTTGACTCTGTCCCTATCTAATGATCTGTGTGATGCTTTCTCTCCTCCTGTGGAATAGAGTAGAGCTGTAGAGTTGTATAATAGATCATGTAGGTAGATGTCATGTGGAACAGTGGAATCAGTGCAGAGAGAGTTGTGTCATTAGATGTAACTGGTATGTATATGTTATGTTATACTGAAAGACAGGGTGGATATATGAATGTTTTCCCGTAATACATGTGACGGCTTTTTATTCTTCTTTCTATTCTCTTAAAAGTGAAACTATGGAGATGTTGTCAGAACTTCTGCTTTTTCATTGTGAGTAACTATTCACAGTCAGCATAGATAGAATAAAGACCCCTATATGGCCATCGGTGGCCGGTCACACTTCAGGGGGAAGTTTCCCCTAGGTACAGATCTAGGATCAGGTTTCCCTCCCCCAATCTTAACCTTAACCATTAGTGGTGGAAATGTAAAACCAACCTAAGATCAGCATCAAGGGGCAACTTCTCCCCCTACACCACCAGTCACAGAGTGAGAGCCATAATGTGTTCTCCATTTGAAGGCTGGGGGTGCAGTAAACTCAGTCAGGATATATGTAGTGTATATGTCAATTAACATGATCCCAATTTATTTTAGCACATCCAAAATTGGGACCCTGTGAATTCACACATACATTGTATAGCATGATATATAGTAATGTAATGTATTATATTATCAAACTAAGACTGGTGGGAGTCATATCATATGTATTATATTATCATACTAAGGCTGGTGGGAGTCATATCATATGTATTATATTATCATACTAAGGCTGGTGGGAGTCATGTGGTGGCCTGTGTTGTGTTGATTTCACAATTTACCATCCACTGCGGATGACTGACAAAGAGTTTCACTACCTAAAGTCACACAGACCCAGGACAGTGTAGGGAGAAGACACAGGACAGATGTATATTAGAGTTGAGATTAGATGTAGAAGTTACTGTATTTTATCAGCAGTGTGTTAAGATGTCAGAGGGAGTCTATGAAATCCCAGATGGATTTAATGACGATGCAATGAAGAACACAGACATTGACGGCCAATTATATTCCAACCTAAGAGCCTTCAAGTCCAGTCCAAGAGATGGAGTTGTTGCTTCAGGTAAGATTGCACGAACACACACACACACACACATAATGTTATACATAATACAGTGGAGATTACCTGGTAGTACTAGACCTTTTTGTGTCCCATTCCTGGATGATACAGTAAAGTACATTACCAAAGATTTAGCTTTAATCATTTGTGATTCAGTACATGTTCAGTGGTGGAAGAGACCCTCTGGGAGTTGCTGCAGTGTATCTGGGGCTGCTGTGTTTTCCTAATTATCTTTGACAGTAAGTCGTTGTTGTCAAGTTACCAGTTAACCCACTGTTCCTAGACCAGTTAACCCACTGTTCCTAGACCAGTTAACACACTGTTCCTAGACCAGTTAACCCACTGTTCCTAGACCAGTTAACCCACTGTTCCTAGACCAGTTAACCCACTGTTCCTAGACCAGTTAACCCACTGTTCCTAGACCAGTTAACCCACTGTTCCTAGACCAGTTAACCCACTGTTCCTAGACCAGTTAACCCACTGTTCCTAGGCTGTCATTGAAAATAAGAATTTGTTCTTAACTGACTTGCCTAGTTAAATAAAGGTAAAATAAATAAAAAAAGATATAAGCACAATATCAAAATCTCCTCGATCATATTTGATTGTTGTTCCCCAATATGGGAAGTGAAGTGAATCTTCAGTCATTCAACCAGCTGTCACTCAAAATCTCCTCGACCAATCAGGTTCATGAAGAGAGAGGGCGGCAGGACTTCTAACAGTTAAGATCGATAGGCCAGTAACCGAAAGGTTGCTGGTTCGAATTCCCGGGCCGACTATGTAAAAAATATCTGTCGGTGTGGCCTTGAGCAAGGCAATTAAACCTAATTGCTTTTGTAAGTCACTCTAGAGAAGAGCGTCTGCTAAATTGGGGGGCTGAGTGGCGCAGCAGTGTTCAATCCCGGGTTGTATAACAACCGACCATGATGGAAACTCCCTGAATTATCTTGGGGCTGTTACATATGATATTTAATATATGTTAACAACTAGTCTTTGTTCTCCACTTCCCCTCTATGATCTATATCTTCCTGGTATGATAGTGTCCCGTCAATCATCACAAATAGCAAGTCCTGTTCCCTGACAGGAGGACTGTGTTGAGAAATACTCTGGACAAGATGAACATGTAGAGACATGGAATGATTTATATTGTTCTGCAGAAAATGGTTTAACAATAACCACTGTAACCATCTCTCACACACACACACACACACACACACACACACACACACACACACACACACACACACACACACACACACACACACACACACACACACACACACACACACACACACACACACACACACAGACCCATACACATGCACACAAGCAAAAGTATGCAAACTTGTTCTATTTTTGTATTAGTATAGCTACAATTACCCGTGTCATATTTATGATACTTCCCTATGGAGTTAACACCTACAGTCTTCACACAGATAGACACACACAGATGAATCAGAGACAGAGATATCACTAGAAGCAGAGACTTAATGTATAGTAGACCTACATAGAAAGAAAGACCCAGGCATTGTTAAAGATGTCAATGGTCATCTATGCTGAGCCAGATATGAACAAGAAGGTCAAGTTTGACAGAGGTGAGATGGAGGAGAGGATTGTGGATATCTACGTCAGTGAGAATACAGCAGACACGGCTCCTAATATTGGACCAGGAGACCAGTTCTCGGGTAACACACTCAACCCTATTAGAGGGGAAGGTCCAAGGTCCCTCCCTAGGATTGTATTCTCCAATGTGTTTTGAGTAGGAGGGGTGTGTGTGTGTGTGTGTGTGTGTGTGTGTGTGTGTGTGTGTGTGTGTGTGTGTGTGTGTGTGTGTGTGTGTGTGTGTGTGTGTGTGTGTGTGTGTGTGTGTGTGTGTGTGTGTGTGTGAGAGAACATTGTTATAGTAGGTTGATGTTACATCACTTTCTCACAGATCCAGTTTTTTTATTTATTTTTAATCTCTCTCTTTCCATTACATTTTCAAATGCAAATAGTACTTGCTTCTTTGATGCATCTACAGTTCTCATGGAATGACATCCATGAATCAAAACATACACTTTAGGAACGAGATTGGAAACTCTCTCTCTGTGTTTTTCTTGTAGTCTAGTAATTACTATGCTGATAAAGTCCTTCAGTATGTACTGTAACTCACCACTGTGTATTTCCAACCTAGTCTCAAAACATGTTGTATTATTCTGTACGTATATCAGAGACACTCATTTTAATATGATATATTACCTTTCATATGGTATGTATCAATTTGTGGATGCCCATCAACCATGTTGTATGATATGTTACAAATTACAATGTGTATGATATGTTACGAATTTGCAAAAACAAACAATATGTTACGAATGTCCTAAAGATATGAATTCTAATAACATTAGCTAGCTGGTAGTAATTACTATGTTGATGGTTGGATACAGTGGTACGGAGGAGAGGAGATAAGAGGATAGGAGGAGTGAGATAGGACGAGAGGAGAAAGGAGTAGATATGAGGAGGTGAGGAGATAGGTGGAGAGGAGAGACTAATTGAGATAGAGCCTTAGTGTCAGAAAGACACAGAGGAGGAAGAAGAAAATTAAGAGAATGAGGAAGACGAATAATTGTTGTGTTTAGATTTAGAGGAGAGAATGTAGACATACTGTACTCTGGAAAATTATTCTTCATTATTTTTATTAGAAACATGTCATGTGATTTTCCAAAATGTGGGACCAATTATTAGCCTATGCTTATCACTTTAATAATAAGAATAACAAAGCACAGATTAATAAATGAAGGAACAAAGTTATTTTACAAGGTCTACCAGCTTCCTGAATGAATGTGATTGATACTTAAAACAGTGTGACCTGGACACACGCAGAGGGCAGAACATTACTGAGAGGAAACACTCACACTGTTTGGGATAGGGGGGCAGCATTTTTCACGCTCGGATGAAAAGCGTGCCCAGAGTAAACTTCCTGCTTTTCAGTCCCAGAAGCGAATATATGCATATTATTAGTATTGTGGATAGAAACACGCTGATGTTTTTAAACTGTTTAAATGATGTTTGTGAGTATAACAGAACTCATATGGCAGGCAAAACCTGAGAAGAAAATCCAAACCAGGAAGTGGTAAATCTGAGGTTCATAGTGTTTCAAAATCATTGCCTATCGAATATACAGTGTCTATGGGGTCATAATGCACTTTCTACGGCTTCCACTAGATGTCAATAGTCTTTAGAACCTTGTTTGAGGCTTCTACTGTGAAGAATGAGGGAAGGAGAGCTCTTGAGTCAGGTGTCTGCCAGAGTGGCATGAGTTGATCATGCACGCTCATGTGAGAGCGACCTGCGTTCCACTGCAATTCTACAGACAAAGGAATTCTCCGGTTAAAACATTATTGAAGAGTTATGTTAAAAAAAAATCCTAAAGATTGATTCTTTACGTTGTTTTACATGTTTCTACGGACTGTAACTGAACTTTTTGACTTTTCGTCTGGACTTAGGGATCGCGGTTCATGAATTTAGATTTGTGAACTCTAGGTTCGAACAAGGAGGAGGTATTTGACATAAATGATGGACTTTAACCGCTGTGTCAGATTAAAAAAACTTTCCTGAAAAAGCATAGTCTGAGATCGGCGCTCAGAGCCCAAACCAGCCAAAATAAATATCTGCCATTTTGCTCAGTCAACATTAGTCACAAATAGCATGATAAATATTAACTTACCTATGATGATCTTCATCAGAATGCACTCCCAGGAATCGCAGTTCCACAATAAATGCTTGTTTTGTCGATAATGTCCATCATTTATGTCCAATAGCTTTTTTGTTAGGCGTTTGCAAACAAATCCAAAAGCGCGATCTGGTCCAGTCGGACGGTAAACGCTCAAAAAGTTATATTACAGGTCAAGAAACTTGTCAAACTAAGTATAGAATCAATCTTTAGGATGTTTTTATCATAAAAGATCAATAATGTTCCAACCGAGAATTCCATTGTCTGTTGAAAAGCCATGGAACGAGAGCTAACTCTCCGTGACCACGCATCATGAGGCTTTGACACTCTGCCAGACCACTCACTCAAACAGCTCTCATCCGGTCCCACTTCACAGTATAAGCCTCATTCAGGGTTCTAAATACTGTTGACATCTAGCGGAAGGTGTAGAAAGTGCAACATTGCCCATATCCCACTGTGTATTCGATAGGGCCGAGTTCAAAACTACAAACCTCAGATTTACCACTCCCTGTTTGGATTTTTTCTCAGGTTTTGCCTGACATATGAGTTCTGTTATACTCACAGACATCATTCAAACAGTTTTTGAAACTTCAGAGTGTTTTCTATACAATACTACTAATAGTATGCATATTTTAGCATCTGGGACTGAGTAGGAGGCAGTTTACTCTGGGAACACATTTCATCCAAAAGTGAAAGTGCTGCCCACTAGCCCAAAGAAGTTAACAGGATATAAACATAATATGCTCCATTGTACAGTGTGTAGATACATAAAGTACCAAAGTATATTTTAAGGGGCAATTAGAATGAGCCTTTATACGGAGCAGTCTGAGGATATTTATGCTAATGTTGACAGGGAGATCTGTGGACAGGATACTGTGAACAGGAGCACAGATAAACAACCTGAATCTCAGAACACTGGTAAATACACCACAGTCATAGAGAGAAACACATGGAAGATTAAACTAATGGTTATTCTCCTTCCACTTGCCGCATAAACAATTGTGCCTATGTTAATGTGATGCGGATGGTTGATGCTCCCATGCTCCAAGACTTCAAAAGTCAACTGAGTAAAATAAACTGTAACAAAACAGATTATTACATATTCAAAAAACGGAATACAATGTGTCTTCCAAATATAGGTCTTACTTCACAGGGGAACGCTTTGGAATTGATATACTTATGGAAATGAATACATGAAATGCTAAATACTACATGTTCTAAATGAAACGTTGTTCCTTTATTCAGACTAGAGGTTAAATGATCTGAAATGTTCGAGGCTCTGTATTTTAGGATGTTTACTAACTGCTGAAACATTCATTTTGATGTTCATAAAGTCCAATGCAAATCGCCAATGTGTATTTCCAACATGGTCTCATTGCATTTTTTTATTATTATGTAATGAAATCTGAGTCACTCCCATTTAGTGTAATATCATAGGTTTCATATGATATGTATCAATTTGTGGATGTCCATGATCCATTTTGTATGTTACAAATGACAATTTCTATGATGTTACGATTTACCTTTTGTATATGTTACAAAAATACATTTTGTATATGTTACGAATATGCAAACATAGAATATGTTAGAATTTGCTAAACATATGAATATGCATGAATTTACTAACATGAGCTAGCTGGCTAACATTAGCAAGGCTAGGAGATAACTGTAACTGGCCACTATATTTCCTGTTAATGTGAGCAGCTGTATCCTTTAATAACTACAAGTCCTCAACAGGAAGATAGATGGGGTAAGAAACATCACTTTAAAAGTGTGATTGTGTCTCATTGATGCTATGTACAGTACCTGTGTCCACAGAGCCTGATAGCTCAGGGAAGAGACCCTTCCTAGTTGCTGCAGTGTGTCTGGGGCTGCTGTGTGTTCTACTGGCTGATCATAGGCCTGTCTGTCTACTGTAAGTCTGAAGTTGTACTACTACAATTCACCAGATTATCAATTTTATTGATACACTTTGTTGTTGCTATAACAGATGATGGCGTCTCTAAAAGCTTCTCAGCCTATAAAAACCAACCTATCTGCAGAGATAGAACAGCTACAGACCAGCAACAACAACCTGACTAAAGAGAGAGGACCAGATACAGACCAGTTACAGCACCCTGACTAAAGAGAGAGACCAGATACAGACCAGTTACAGCACCCTGACTAAAGAGAGAGACCAGCTACAGGACAGTTACAACAGCCTTCTGACTAAAGAGAGAGACCAGCTACAGACTGAGAAATATGTTCTTAACTGGAGGCTTACCAATCTCAGTGAGTAAACCTACAGTAGTACATTATCATTAATACCACACAACTTATCATCAGTCTGTGTTCTTTCACTAAGTGTCCAGTGTGATAAATAGAAGGAAATTCACGATTTTCATCAATATTGAACAAACCTGTCCTGAAGGCTGGCAGAAGTTTGAATCCAGTTGGTACTTCCTGTCTACTGAGACTAAAACCTGGAAGGAGAGCAGAAAGGACTGTCTGGAGAGAGGAGCAGACCTGGTGATCATAAACAGTGATAAGGAACAGGTGAGAGGGAGAGGGAGAGAGGGAATGGGTGTGCAGGCGGGTAGATATGATCAAACATATACATCTGCATAATTTATCTTTCTCAACAACAGACGTTTCTCTTCAACCTCAACAAGAGAGTCTGGATTGGTCTGACTGACTCTGTTAAGGAGGGGACCTGGAAATGGGTGGACGGCACCCCACTGACCACAAGGTGAAAAATGATAACTAATCTTGTCAATACGGCTCCATTCAACCTTTTCTATGCAGGTTACTGACATTGATGATAGCAGTCAACGCAGTTAACTATAAAATGAAAAATGTCTACATATGATTTTAGTATTGTGATGTTGTAACTGTGATGTCTTATTGTTGTTAACCTCTCAGGTACTGGTATTAACCATGATATCTGACTGTTGTTAACCCTGTAGGTACTGGTATTAACCATGATATCTGACTGTTGTTAACCCTGTAGGTACTGGCATTAACCATGATATCTGACTGTTTTAAACCCTGTAGGTACTGGTATTAACCATGATATCTGACTGTTATTAACCCTGTAGGTACTGATATTAACCATGATATCTGACTGTTATTAACCCTGTAGGTACTGGTATTAACCATGATATCTGGACTGTTATTAACCCTGTAGGTACTGATATTAACCATGATATCTGACTGTTATTAACCCTGTAGGTACTAGTAGTAACCATGATATCTGATGGTTTTTAACCCTGTAGGTACTGGAATGACAAGCAGCCTGATAGTAAAGATCCTACTGGGGAGGAGGACTGTGTTGAGATACATACAGATTGACTCCACTTAAGGCATGGAATGACATGTCATGTGACAGGAAACTCAATTGGATTTGTGAAAAAGTGTTTTAACATCACCATGACAACGTACTATAACACATACAGCAGTTTATAGTGTACACAACTTTATTCTTCATTCTCTCTCTATCTCTCTCTCTCACACACACACACACACACACACACACACACACACACACACACACACACACACACACACACACACACACACACACACACACACACACACACACACACACACACACACACACACTCTCTCTCTCTCTATCACACTTACACACATTTTCACACACACATGCAGGTACACACACACACATGCAGGTACACACACGCATTCAAATGCACCTATTGTTGTATTAGTTTGTTGTATCATATTAATAAAGAGTCCTACTTATTTCCTGTTTGTAGCTTCCTGTGTTCCAGTAGTTATGTTTGACATATCATCAGAGTCAACAGGAAGTTAGTACATTTGACTTTGTGCATACAAAAATGTTCAATTCAAATGTATTCTGCAGGTATTTAC
>NW_026283330.1:0-2856 GCF_023373465.1 Oncorhynchus keta | reverse complement strand
GATACTGCTAGCCTGGCTTCATGTTGTAATGAATGTTTGATGCAATATTTAAAGTTTTTGAAATGCCCAGTCTGTTTCCCAGTAACGTTTCCTGTTTCCCTTCACGCCCCTGAGAAAGCAGGGATTAAAACATGCCCATTATCTTAACGGTTTAACAGTGTGGACGGGGTTACCTCTCACACGTTGTCAAGGGTCAGGCCTGATTTACTGCTCATGGGTACCCTCGCAATGGCTGCCTGGTATTGTGATGCAATAATGTCCATGGTGATGTAGAATGTTCATTCAAATGATGCTAACTGATATAGTTAGTCCCAGTCGATATTAGATAGAACGTTGCAGCCCTACCCACCAGTGGGGAAAACCAATTGTGGTTACCTACTGTAGGTTTCCCCATTGGCTCACAGCAAAATGTTGACCTTTTTCAAATGCAATTTTCCTGTTGTCTGCTTGTTTAAATCAATTACAAAAATACGTTGAAGAAAAGTCCAACATGTCTAAAGATTATTTTTCAACATTGCCTGCTACCGAGCATTCTGACTACTTAAAAACACTTCATATTGTAAGGCTTCCTTCATGCCTCTTTTCATGACGGTGCTAGCAGCTGCATGAATAAGTGCTACCGACCAGAACAATAACCTACCCAAGGCCAACAACACAAACAAACAGGCTTTGCAGCTACAAGTAGTGAGTGGAGTTACAAACAGACTATACTAAACAAGTTAAATGTCTAACTTGTGATTAAATGTTTTCCACACACATAGATACCTGTAGGCTACTTGGACACCTGGTCCCCACCAGTGGTAGTCAGTGCCTCAGTGCCAAATACAGATGAAAGTTGCCCTATTTATTTATTTATTTATTTTATCTTTATTTATTTAACTAGGCAATTCAAGAACAAATTATTATTTACAATGACAGCCTAGGAAGAGTGGGTTAACTGCTTTGTTCAAGGGTAGAACAACAGATTTGTACCTTTTCAGCTCATTCGATCTAGCAACCTTCTGGCTACTGGCCCAACGCTCTAACCACAAGGCTAACTGCCGAAAAATCCTTCCCTAGCATAGCCGGGGACGTAGGGGTTCTGAGGGTACCGCAGCACCCCTGAAAATGTTTTTTATAAAAAAAATACAAGCTTTTTTTCTCTCACAAAAGTAGTGCACTGGGTCTTTAATAGTCCTGTATTAGCAGACTGATATAGCCAGGGACTTGCTTCCATTCAGCCACAAGAGCATTAATGAGGTCAGGCACTGATGTTGGCCTAGCTCACAGTCAACGTTTTAATTCATACCAAAGGTGTTCGATGGGGTTCAATCAATCAATCAAATGTACTTATAAAGCCCTTCTTACATCAGCTGATGTCACAAAGTGCTGTACAGAAACCCAGCCTAAAACCCCAAACAGCAAGAAATGCTGGTGTAGAAGCACGGTGGCTAGGAAAAACTCCCTAGAAAGGCCAGAACCTAGGAAGAAACCTAGAGAGGAACCAGGCTATGAGGGGTGGCCAGTCCTCCTCTGGCTGTGCTGGGTGGAGATTATAACAGAACATGGCCAAGATGTTCAAATGTTCATAGATGACCAGCAGGATCAAATAATAATAATCACAGTGGTTGTAGAGGGTGCAATAGGTCAGCACCTCAGGAATAAATGTCAGTTGGATTGTCATAGCTGATCATTCAGAGTATCTCTACCGCTCCTGCTGTCGCTAGACAGTTCAAAACAGCAGGTCTGGGACAGGCAGCACGTCCGGTGAACAGGTCAGGGTTCCATAGCTGCAGGCAGAACAGTTGAAACTGGAGCAGCAGCACAGCCAGGTGGAAGGGCTCTGTGCCCACCCAGTCAAGTTCTTCCACACCGATTTTGACAAATAATTTCTGTATTAACCTCGCTTTGTGCATGAGGGCATTGTCATGCTGAAACAGGAAAGGGCCTTCCCAAACTGTTGCCACAACGTAGACGCACAGACTCGTCTGGAATGTCATTGCTGTATGCTGTAGTGTTAAGATTTCTTTTCACTGGGTCCTAGCCCCAAACCATAAAAAACAGTCCCAGATCATTCCTCCTCCACCAAACTTTACAGTTGGCACTATGCATTCGGGCAGGTAGTGTTCTCTTTGCATCCGCCAAAGCCAGATCAAAACATAGCCACTGTATAGCCCTGTAAGCTGTGGCCATGGAGGTGGCTCACTGTTTCAACATAGGCTCTGTACTGCGGGTCTGTGGAAGCCCCTCCAATGTGTCAGAAACACCCTCTGGCCCTGGCAAGTCAGTCACACACCAGCCAAGCCCTCCACAGCAGCAGGGTGTAAATCCAACAGCTATAACAATGGAGGGAGTGTGAGGGGCAAGCAGAGACACACTCAGGCCTGAGACCCCCCACCCTAATAACCCCTTCCAGCTGTACTGTAGGCCTCCTCATGTAGGGGATGACGAGCCTACCACCAGGGACCGTGTCCACACCCTGGAGTCAGGGAGCTGACCTCATGGACACGCTGGAGGTTGGGTGAGTTAGTCACAGCAGCAGTGCCCCTGAGTCAGTCCACCAGCACACTACACCCATTCAGTACCTGAGAATGTATGGAAACCCACCATGCTCTCTGCTCCCTGCCCTGGTATTTACACACACAGACACGTACATCTACTCACGACACTCTTAGAAAAAATGGTTCCAAAAGGGTTCTTCGGCTGTCCCCATAGCGGCAGGGTAGCCTAGTGGTTAGAGCGTTGGACTAGTAACCGGAAGGTTAGCAAGTTCAAACCCCGAGCTGACAAGTTACAAATCTGTTGTTCTGCCCCTGAACAGACAGTTAACCCACTGTTCCCAGGCTGTCATTGAAAATAAGAATGTGTTCTTAACTG
>NW_026283329.1:0-2898 GCF_023373465.1 Oncorhynchus keta | reverse complement strand
CTTCCCTCTCCCCCTTCCCTCCTCTCTCTTCCCCTCTCCCCCTTCCCTCCCTCTCTCTTCCCTCTCCCCCTTCCTCCTCTCCTCTTCCCTCTCCCCCTTCCTCCTCTCTATTCCCCTCTCCCCCTTCCTCCTCTCTCTTTTTCTCTCCCCTTCCTCCTCTCTCTTCCTCCCTTTCTCCTTCCTCCTCTCTCTTCCTCCTTTTCTCCTTCCTCCTCTCTCTTCCTCCCCTTTCTCTCCCCTCTCCCCTCTTCCTCCCTCTCTTCCCTCTCCCCCTTCCTCCTCTCTTCCCTCTCCCCCTTCCTCTCTCTCTTCCCTCTCTCCCCTTTCCTCCTCTCTTCCCTCTCCCCCCTTTCCTCCTCTCTTCCCCTCTCCCCCCCTTCCTCCTCTCTTCCCTCTCCCCCCTTCTCTCCTCTCTTCCCTCTCCCCCTTCCTCCTCTCTCTTCCTTCTCTCCCCCTTCCTCCTCTCTCTCTTCCTTCTCTCCCCTTCCTCCTCTCTCTTCCCTCTCCCCCTTCCTCTTCTCTCTTCCCTCCCCCCTTCCTCCTCTCTCTTCCCTCTCCCCCTTCCTCCTCTCCATTCCTCTCCCCCTTCCTCCTCTCTCTTTTTCTCTCCCCTTCCTCCTCTCTCTTCCTCCTTTCTCCTTCTCCCCCTCTCTCTTCCTCCTTTCTCCTTCCTCCCTCTCTCTTCCTCCTTTCTCTCCCCCTCTCCCCCTTCTTCCTCCTCTTCCCTCTCCCCCTTCCTCCTTTCTTCCCTCTCTCCCCCTTCCTCCCTCTCTTCCCTCTCCCCCCTTACTCCCTCCTCTTCCCTCTCCCCCTTTCCTCCATCTCTTCCCTCTCCCCCTTTCCTCCTCTCTTCCCTCTCCCCCTTCCTCCTCTCTTCCCTCTCCCCCCTTCCTCCCTCTCTCTTCCCTCTCCCCCTTCCTCCTCTCTCTTCCCTCTCCCCCCTTCCTCCTCTCTCTTCCCCTCTCCCCCCTTCCTCCTCTCTCTTCTTTCTCTCCCCTTCCTCCTCTCTCTTCTTTCTCTCCCCTTCCTCCTCTCTCTTCCCTCTCCACCCCCTTCCTCCTCTCTCTTCCTTCTCTCCCCCTCCTCCTCTCTCTTCCTCTCTCCCCTTCCTCTCTCTCTCCTTCTCTCCCCTCCTCCCTCTCTCTCTTCCCTCTCCCCCTTCCTCTTCTCTCTTCCCTCTCCCCCTTCCTCTTCTCTCTTCCCTCTCCCCCTTCCTCCTCTCTCTTCCCTCTCTCTCTTCCCTCTCCCCCTTCCTCCTCTCTCTTCCTCTCCCTTCCTCCTCTCTCTTCCCTCTCCCCCTTCCTCCTCCTCTCTTCCCTCTCCCCTTCCTCCTCTCTCTTCCCCTCTCCCCCTTCCTCCTCTCTCTTCCCCTCCCCCTTCCTCCTCCTCTCTTCCTCCTTTCTCCCTTCCTCCTCTCTCTTCCTCCACTTTCTCCTTCCTCCTCTCTCTTCCTCCTTTCTCTCCCCTCTCCCCCTTCTTCCTCCTCTCTTCCCTCTCCCCTCTTCCTCCTCCTCTCTTCCCCTCTCCCCCTTCCTCCTCTCTTCCCTCTCCCCCTTTCCTCCTCTCTTCCCTCTCCCCCCTTCCTCCTCTCTTCCCTCTCCCTCCCCTTCCTTCCTCTCTTCCCCTCTCCTCCCTTCCTCCCTCTCTCTTCCTTCTCTCCCCTTCCTCCTCTCTCTTTCCTTCTCTCCCTTCCTCCCTCTCTCTTCCCTCTCCCCTTCCTCTTCTCTCTTCCCTCCCCCCTTCCTCTCTCTCTTCTTCCCTCTCCCCCTTCCTCCTCTCTCTTTTTTCTCTCCCCTTCCTCCTCTCTCTTCCTCCTTTCTCCTTCCTCCTCTCTCTTCCTCCTTTCTCCTTCCTCCTCTCTCTTCCTCCTTTCTCCTTCCTCCTCTCTCTTCCTCCTTTCTCTCCTCTCCCCCTTCTTCCTCCTCCTCTTCCCTCTCCCCTTCCTCCTTTCTTCCCTCTCCCCCTTCCTCCTCTCTTCCCTCTCCCCCTTTCCTCCTCTCTTCCCTCTCCCCCTTTCCTCCTCTCTTCCCTCTCCCCCTTCCTCCTCTCTTCCCTCTCCCCCTTCCTCCCTCTCTCTCTTCCCTCTCCCCTCTTCCTCCTCTCTCTTCCCTCTCCCCTTCCTCCTCTCTCTTCCCTCTCCCCCTTCCTCCTCTCTCTTCTTTCTCTCCCCTTCCTCCTCTCTCTTCTTTCTCTCCCCTTCCTCCTCTCTCTTCCCTCTCCCCTCTTCCTCCTCTCTCTTCCCTCTCCCCCTTCCTCCTCTCTCTTCTTTCTCCCCCTTCCTCCTCTCTCTTCCCTCTCCCCCTTCCTCCTCTCTCTTCTTTCTCTCCCCTTCCTCCTCTCTCTTCTTTCTCTCTCCCCTTCCTCCTCTCTCTTCTTTCTCTCCCCCTTCCTCCTCTCTCTTCTTTCTCTCCCCCCTTCCTTCCTCTCTCTTCCCTCTCTCCCCTCTCCTCCTCTCTCTTCCCTCTCCCCCTCTTCCTCCTCTCTCTTCCCTCTCTCCCCTGCCTCCTCTCTTCCCACTCCCCCCTCTCTCTCCAACTCTCTCCCTGCCTCAGGTTCTGGGCTCAGTAAAGAACCAGCATTGAGGTGTTTGCAGCATCCCATGAGGACTTCCCTGGCATGCTGAGGAAAGCCCAGCGCTACCTGGTTGCCAGGGGCAAGGTGGACTGGGCTGACTTCTTCGCCCATGGGGTACCCACCCTGCGACGCTCTGATTCCCTGGGTGAGAGAGACACACACACACACACACACACACACACACACACAGCCTGTAGTAGCACATTGGAAAACTAGAGAGAATGAATAATGCAGAGGCTGTGTTGTAGTTGATTTGGGGATTTGTGCCATCTGTTCACAGGGTTACTGGGTTGAATGGAATTGGGTAGGCAGCAGCAGGGAGGG
>NW_026283328.1:0-5036 GCF_023373465.1 Oncorhynchus keta | reverse complement strand
TTTATTTTTATTTTTTTATTTCACCTTTATTTAACCAGGTAGGCTAGTTGAGAACAAGTTCTCATTTGCAACTGCGACCTGGCCAAGATAAAGCATAGCAGTGTGAACAGACAACACAGAGTTACACATGGAGTAAACAATTAGCAAGTCAATAACACAGTAGAAAAAAATGGGCAGTCTATATACAATGTGTGCAAAAGGCATGAGGAGGTAGGCGAATAATACAATTTTGCAGATTAACACTGGAGTGATAAATGATCAGATGGGCATGTACAGGTAGAGATATTGGTGTGCAAAAGAGCAGAAAAGTAAATAAATAAAAACAGTATAAAAACAGTATGGGAATGAGGTAGGTGAAAAAGGGTGAGCTATTTACCTATAGACTATGTACAGCTGCAGCGATCGGTTAGCTGCTCGGATAGCTGATGTTTGAAGTTGGTGAGGGAGATAAAAGTCTCCAACTTCAGCGATTTTTGCAATTCGCTCCAGTCACAGGCAGCAGAGTACTGGAACGAAAGGCGGCCAAATGAGGTGTTGGCTTTAGGATGATCAGTGAGATACACCTGCTGGAGCGCGTGCTACGGATGGGTGTTGCCATCGTGACCAGTGAACTGAGATAAGGCGGAGCTTTACCTAGCATGGACTTGTAAAATGACCTGAGCCAGTGGGTCTGGCACGAATATGTAGTGAGGGCCAGCCGACTAGAGCATACAAGTCGCAGTGGTGGGGTGGTATAAGGTGCTTTAGTGACAAAACGGATGGCACTGTGATAGACTGCATCCAGTTTGCTGAGTAGAGTGTTGGAAGCCATTTGTAGATGACATCGCCGAAGTCGAGGATCGGGTAGGGATAGTCAGTTTTACTAGGGTAAGCTTGGCAGCGTGAGTGAAGGAGGCTTTGTTGCGAATAGAAAGCCGACTCTGATTTGATTTTTGATTGGAGATGTTTGATGAGTCTGAAGGAGAGTTTGCAGTCTAGCCAGACACCTAGGTACTTATAGATGTCCACATATTCAAGGTTGGAACCATCCAGGGTGGTGATGCTAGTCGGGCATGCGGGCAGGCAGCGATCGGTTGAAAAGCATGCATTTGGTTTTACTCGCGTTAAGAGCAGTTGAGGCCACGGAAGGAGTGCTGTATGGCATTGAAGCTCGTTTGAGGTTTGATAGCACAGTGTCCAATGACGGGCCGGAAGTATATAGAATGGTGTCGTCTGCGTAGAGGTGGATCAGGGAATCGCCCGCAGCAAGAGCAACATCATTGATATATACAGAGAAAAAGAGTCGGCCCGAGAATTGAACCCTGTGGGCACCCCTGATAGAGAGACTGCCAGAGGACCGGACAGCATGCCTCTGATTTGGACACACTGAACTCTGTCTGCAAAGTAATTGGTGAACCAGGCAAGGTAGTCATCCGAAAAACCGAGGCTGTTGAGTCTGCCAATAAGAATTTGGTGATTGACAGAGTCGAAAGCCTTGGCGAGGTCGATGAAGACGGCTGCACAGTACTGTCTTTTTATCGATGGCGGTTATGATATCATTTAGTACCTTGAGTGTGGCTGAGGTGCACCTGACCGTTCGGAAACCAGATTGCACAGCGGAGAAGGTACGGTGGATTCGAGATGGTCAGTGACCTGTTTTGTTGACTTGGCTTTCGAAGACCTTAGATAGACAGGGCAGGATGGATATAGGTCTATAGCAGTTTGGGTCCAGGGTGTCTCCTCCCTTGAAGAGGGGATGACTGGTGGCAGCTTTCCAATCCTTGGGGATCTCTGACGATATGAAAGAGAGGTTGAACAGGCTGGTAATAGGGGTTGCGACAATGGCGGCAGATAGTTTCAGAAATAGCGGGGTCCAGATTGTCAAGCCCAGCTGATTTGTACGGGTCCAGGTTTTGCAGCTCTTTCAGAACATCTGCTATCTGGATTTGGGTAAAAGGAGAACCTGGAGAGGCTTGGGTGAGGAACTACGGGGGGGCGGAGCTGTTGGCCGAGGTTGGAGTAGCCAGGCGGAAGGCATGGCCAGCCGTTGAGAAGTGCTTATTGAAGTTTTCGATAATCATGGATTTATCGGTGGAGACCGTGTTCTAGCCTCAGTGCAGTGGGCAGCTGGGAGGAGGTGCTCTTGTTCTCCATGGACTTCACAGTGTCCCAGAACTTTTTTGGAGTTGGAGCTACAGGATGCAAACTTTGCCTGAAGAAGCTGGCCTTAGCTTTCCTGACTGACTGCGTGGGTTGTTCCCGACTTCCTGAACAGTTGCATATCACGGGGCTATTCGATGCTATTGCAGTCCGCCACAGGATGTTTTTGTGCTGGTCGAGGGCAGTCAGGTCTGGAGGAACCAAGGGCTGTATCTGTTCTTGGTTCTGCATTTTTTGAACGGAGCATGCTTATCCAAAATGGTGAGGAAGTTACTTTTAAAGAATGACCAGGCATCCTCAACTGACGGGATGAGGTCAATGTCCTTCCAGGATACACGGGCCAGGTCGATTAGAAAGGCCTGCTCACAGAAGTGTTTTTTTAGGGAGCCGTTTGACAGTGATGAGGGGTGGTCGCTTGACTGCGTGCTCCGTGGGCGGATACAGGCGATGAGGCAGTGATCGCTGAGATCCTGGTTGAAGACAGCGGAGGTATATTTGGAGGGCCAGTTGGTCAGGATGACGCCTATGAGGGTGCCCTTGTTTACAGAGTTAGGGTTGTACCTGGTGGGTTCCTTGATGATTTGCGTGAGATTGAGGGCATCTAGTTTAGATTGTAGGACTGCCGGGTGTTAAGCATATCCCAGTTTAGGTCACCTAACAGAACAAACTCTGAAGCTAGATGGGGGGCGATCAATTCACAAATGGTGTCCAGGGCACAGCTGGGAGCTGACGGGGGTCGGTAGCAGGCGGCAACAGTGAGAGACTTGTTTCTGGAGAGAGTAATTTTCAAAATTAGTAGTTCAAACTGTTTGGGTAAGGACCTGGAAAGTATGACATTACTTTGCAGGCTATCTCTGCAGTAGACTGCGACTCCGCCCCTTTGGCAGTTCTATCTTGACGGAAGATGTTATAGTTGGGTATGGAAATCTCTGAATTTTTTGGTGGCCTTCCCTGAGCCAGGATTCAGACACACGGCAAGGACATCAGGGTTAGCAGAGTGTGCTAAAGCAGTGAGTAAAACAAACTTAGGGAAAGGAGGCTTGATGTTGACATGCATAAAACCAAGACTTTTTCGATCACAGAAGTCAACAAATGAGGGTACCTGGGGACATGCAGGGCCTGGGTTTACTCACATCACCCGCGGAACAGAGAAGGAGTAGTATGAGGGTGCAAGCAATAGGCTATCAAAACTGGTCGCCTAGAGCGTTGGGGGCAGAGGATAAGAGGAGCAGGTTTCTGGGCATGGTAGAATATATTCAGGGTATACTGCGAGACAGGGGTATGGTGGGGTGCGGGCACAGCGGGAGGTAAGCCCAGGCACTGGGTGATGATGAGAGGTTGTATCTCTGACATGTTGGTTGTAATGGGTGAGGTCAAATTTACGTGTGGGGGGTGGGACAAAGGAGGTAACAGGGGTATGCAGAGTGGATCTAGGGGCTCCATTGTGAACTAAAACAATGATAACTAACCTGAACAACAGTATACAAGGCATATTGACATTTGGGAGAGACATACAGCGAGGCATACAGTAATCACAGGTGTTGAATTGGGAAAGCTAGCTAAAAACAGTAGGCGAGGCTAATCAGCTAGCACAACAAACAGCAGGTAAAATGGCGTTGACTAGGCAACTGGGCCGACAGATAAAACAAACAAGCAGAATGGAGTACCGTGATTAATGGACAGTCCAGCGTGCGTCAGCTATGTAGCCAAGAGATCAGTGTCCAGGGGGCAGCGGTGGATGGGCAGGGAAGCTGGGCTGGCGAGTGTTATCCAGGTTTTAAAAAAACTAACAATGACTAAATAGCTTGTAGCTAGTTAGCTGGTTAGCGTCTGGAGGTTCTTGAGTGTGTCATAAAAATAAAATAAAATTAAAGGTGATAGCGATTCCGTATCACAGTGGGTGAGGCAGGTTTCCGGAAGGTATAAACAAAATAAAAATCAAAGAGAGATAGAAAGTAAATGGGTTCAGAGTGTTTAGAACGCAGTGAGCCAGATGGTTAGCAGGCCTGTGCTAACAAGCTAACAGTTCGTAGGCCCGGGCTAGACAAGCTAACCGTTAGCAGGCCGAATTAGCAAGCAGGGAGATAGCGAGGGCTAGAGAGCTAACCTTTGGGGGACGTCGCGATGGGGTGAGTCTGTTTATTCCTCTTCTTGCGGTGACATCGACAGACCGGTCGTGGGCCCGGGTAATTGTAGCCCAGGAGTATGCTACAGGAGCTCTAGTGCGCTGGGTGAGCTGGAGACACAGCGTTTCAGAAAGCTCGCGGGCCTTGGCCAGCAGATGGATCTTTGGCGATGTCGCAACGAAAAGCCTGTTGAAACCACCTCGGACGATTATGTCGGCGGACCAGTCGTGATGGATCGGCGGGGCCCGTGTCGGCAGTAAAGGGTCCAGGCCAATTGGCAAAAGAGGTATTGTTGGGCCTCTTCGGCTAGTCGGGAGATGGGCTTAGCTCAAGGCTAACTGTAGCTTGTTTTGGGACAGAGACGTTAGCCAGGAGTAGCCACTGGATTGCAGCTAGCTAGTTGCGATGATCCGGTGTAAAGGTTCAGAGCTTGCGGTAGGAATCCGGAGATGTGGTAGAGAAAGAGCAGTCTGATATGCTCTGGGTTGATGTCGCGCTGGTGTCCTAGTTAGCTTTGAAGACCGCTAGCAATGGCTAACTGAGTAGTAGCTAGTTAGCTGGCTAGCTTCTGACGGTTCTAAAGTAAAGTATAGAAAAAGCAGATCCGTACCACATTGGGTGATGCGGGTTGCAGGAGAGTATATTCAGCTCTAGTTTGAAAGTGAGATTAAAATATGTACGAAATATATACAGAAAAAAAACGAAGAAAACTATATTTACACTAGACAGGACGGGACAAGACAAAAACACACGTCCGATTGCTACGCCATC
>NW_026283327.1:0-6212 GCF_023373465.1 Oncorhynchus keta | reverse complement strand
GTGTCATGTTAGGGTGAAACCAGTAGGGTAGATTAGTGTCATGTTAGGGTGAAACCAGTAGGGTAGATTAGTGTCATGTTAGGAAGAAACCAGTAGGGTAGATTAGTGTCATGTTAAGGTGAAACCAGTAGGGTAGATTAGTGTCACCAGTAGGGTAGATTAGTGTCATGTTAGGAAGAAACCAGTAGGGTAGATTAGTGTCATGTTAGGTGAAACCAGTAGGGTAGATTAGTGTCATGTTAGGGAGAAACCAGTAGGGTAGATTAGTGTCATGTTAGGATGAAACCAGTAGGGTAGATTAGTGTCATGTTAGGGTGAAACCAGTAGGGTAGATTAGTGTCATGTTAGGAGAAACCAGTAGGGTAGATTAGTGTCATGTTAGGGTGAAACCAGTAGGGTAGATTAGTGTCATGTTAGGGTGAAACCAGTAGGGTAGATTAGTGTCATGTTAGGGTGAAACCAGTAGGGTAGATTAGTGTCATGTTAGGGAAGAAACCAGTAGGGTAGATTAGTGTCATGTTAGGGAGAAACCAGTAGGGTAGATTAGTGTCACCAGTAGGGTAGATTAGTGTCATGTTAGGAAGAAACCAGTAGGGTATATTAGTGACATGTTAGGGAGAAACCAGTAGGGTAGATTAGTGTCATGTTAGGGAGAAACCAGTAGGGTAGATTAGTGTCATGTTAGGGAGAAACCAGTAGGGTAGATTAGTGTCATGTTAGGGTGAAACCAGTAGGGTGGATTAGTGTCACCAGTAGGGTAGATTAGTGTCATGTTAGGGAGAAACCAGTAGGGTAGATTAGTGTCATGTTAGGGAGAAACCAGTAGGGTAGATTAGTGTCATGTTAGGAAGAAACCAGTAGGGTAGATTAGTGTCATGTTAGGGTGAAACCAGTAGGGTAGATTAGTGTCATGTTAGGGAGAAACCAGTAGGGTAGATTAGTGTCATGTTAGGGAGAAACCAGTAGGGTAGATTAGTGTCTACCAGTAGGGTAGATTAGTGTCATGTTAGGGATAATCCAGTAGGGTAGATTAGTGTCATGTTAGGGAGAAACCAGTAGGAGTAGATTAGTGTCATGTTAAGGAGAAACCAGTAGGGTAGATTAGTGTCATGCCAGGGAAGCCAGTAGGGTAGATTAGTGTCATGTTAGGGAGAAAACAGTAGGGTAGATTAGTGTCACCAGTAGGGTAGATTAGTGTCATGTTAGGGAGAAACCAGTAGGGTAGATTAGTGTCATGTTAGGGAGAAACCAGTAGGGTAGATTAGTGTCATGTTAGGAAGAAACCAGTAGAGTAGATTAGTGTCATGTTAGGGTGAAGCCAGTAGGGTAGATTAGTGTCATGTTAGGGAGAAACCAGTAGGGTAGATTAGTGTCATGTTAGGGTGAAACCAGTAGGGTAGATTAGTGTCATGTTAGGAGAAACCAGTAGGGTAGATTAGTGTCAGTCAGGCCAGTAGGGTAGATTAGTGTCATGTTAGGGAGAAACCAGTAGGGTAGATTAGTGTCATGTTAGGGTGAAACCAGTAGGGTGGATTAGTGTCACTAGTTAGGGTGGATTAGTGTCACCAGTAGGGTAGATTAGTGTCATGTTAGGGTGAAACCAGTAGGGTAGATTAGTGTCATGTTAGGGTGAAACCAGTAGGGTAGATTAGTGTCATGTTAGGAAGAAACCAGTAGGGTAGATTAGTGTCATGTTAGGATGAAACCAGTAGGGTAGATTAGTGTCATGTTAGGGTGAAACCAGTAGGGTAGATTAGTGTCATGTTAGGAGAAACCAGTAGGGTAGATTAGTGTCACCAGTAGGGTAGATTAGTGTCATGTTAGGTGAAACCAGTAGGGTAGATTAGTGTCATGTTAGGGAGAAACCAGTAGGGTAGATTAGTGTCATGTTAGGGAGAAACCAGTAGGGTAGATTAGTGTCACCTAGTAGGGTAGATTAGTGTCATGTTAGGGTGAAACCAGTAGGTAGATTAGTGTCACCAGTAGGGTAGATTAGTGTCATGTTAGGGAGAAACCAGTAGGGTAGATTAGTGTCATGTTAGGGTGAAACCAGTAGGGTGGATTAGTGTCACCAGTAGGGTAGATTAGTGTCATGTTAGGGAGAAACCAGTAGGTAGATTAGTGACATGTTAGGGAGAAACCAGTAGGGTAGATTAGTGTCATGTTAGGGAGAAACCAGTAGGGTAGATTAGTGTCATCCAGTAGGGTAGATTAGTGTCATGTTAGGGAGAAACCAGTAGGGTAGATTAGTGTCATGTTAGGGAAACCAGTAGGGTAGATTAGTGTCATGTTAGGGAGAAACCAGTAGGGTAGATTAGTGTCATGTTAGGGTGAAACCAGTAGGGTAGATTAGTGTCACCAGTAGGGTAGATTAGTGTCATGTTAGGGAGAAACCAGTAGGGTAGATTAGTGTCATGTTAGGGTGAAACCAGTAGGGTAGATTAGTGTCACCAGTAGGGTAGATTAGTGTCATGTTAGGAAGAAACCAGTAGGGTAGATTAGTGTCATGTTAGGGAGAAACCAGTAGGGTAGATTAGTGTCATGTTAGGGAGAAACCAGTAGGGTAGATTAGTGTCATGTTAGGGAGAAACCAGTAGGGTAGATTAGTGTCATGTTAGGGTGAAACCAGTAGGGTGGATTAGTGTCACCAGTAGGGTAGATTAGTGTCATGTTAGGGAGAAACCAGTAGGGTAGATTAGTGTCATGTTAGGGAGAAACCAGTAGGGTAGATTAGTGTCATGTTAGGGAGAAACCAGTAGGGTAGATTAGTGTCACCAGTAGGGTAGATTAGTGTCATGTTAGGGAGAAACCAGTAGGGTATATTAGTGACATGTTAGGGAGAAACCAGTAGGGTAGATTAGTGTCATGTTAGGGTGAAACCAGTAGGGTAGATTAGTGTCATGTTAGGGAGAAACCAGTAGGGTAGATTAGTGTCATGTTAGGGAGAAACCAGTAGAGTAGATTAGTGTCATGTTAGGGTGAAACCAGTAGGGTAGATTAGTGTCATGTTAGGGTGAAACCAGTAGGGTAGATTAGTGTCATGTTAGGGAGAAACCAGTAGGGTAGATTAGTGACATGTTAGGATGAAACCAGTAGGGTAGATTAGTGTCATGTTAGGGTGAAACCAGTAGGGTAGATTAGTGTCACCAGTAGGGTAGATTAGTGTCATGTTAGGAAGAAACCAGTAGGGTAGATTAGTGTCATGTTAGGGTGAAACCAGTAGGGTAGATTAGTGTCATGTTAGGGTGAAACCAGTAGGGTAGATTAGTGTCATGTTAGGGTGAAACCAGTAGGGTAGATTAGTGTCATGTTAGGGTGAAACCAGTAGGGTAGATTAGTGTCATGTTAGGGTGAAACCAGTAGGGTAGATTAGTGTCATGTTAGGGTGAAACCAGTAGGGTAGATTAGTGTCATGTTAGGGTGAAACCAGTAGGGTAGATTAGTGTCATGTTAGGGAGAAACCAGTAGGGTAGATTAGTGTCATGTTAGGGTGAAACCAGTAGGGTAGATTAGTGTCATGTTAGGGTGAAACCAGTAGGGTAGATTAGTGTCATGTTAGGGTGAAACCAGTAGGGTAGAATTAGTGTCATGTTAGGGAGAAACCAGTAGGGTAGATTAGTGTCATGTTAGGGTGAAACCAGTAGGGTAGATTAGTGTCATGTTAGGGTGAAACCAGTAGGGTAGATTAGTGTCATGTTAGGGTGAAACCAGTAGGGTAGATTAGTGTCATGTTAGGGAGAAACCAGTAGGGTAGATTAGTGTCATGTTAGGGTGAAGCCAGTAGGGTAGATTAGTGTCACCAGTAGGGTAGATTAGTGTCATGTTAGGAAGAAACCAGTAGGGTAGATTAGTGTCATGTTAGGGTGAAACCAGTAGGGTAGATTAGTGTCATGTTAGGAAGAAACCAGTAGGGTAGATTAGTGTCATGTTAGGGTGAAACCAGTAGGGTAGATTAGTGTCATGTTAGGGAGAAACCAGTAGGGTAGATTAGTGTCATGTTAGGGTGAAACCAGTAGGGTAGATTAGTGTCATGTTAGGGTGAAACCAGTAGGGTAGATTAGTGTCATGTTAGGTGAAACCAGTAGGGTAGATTAGTGTCATGTTAGGGTGAAACCAGTAGGGTAGATTAGTGTCATGTTAGGGAGAAACCAGTAGGGTAGATTAGTGTCATGTTAGGGAGAAACCAGTAGGGTAGATTAGTGTCACCAGTAGGGTAGATTAGTGTCATGTTAGGAAGAAACCAGTAGGGTATATTAGTGACATGTTAGGGAGAAACCAGTAGGGTAGATTAGTGTCATGTTAGGGAGAAACCAGTAGGGTAGATTAGTGTCATGTTAGGGAGAAACCAGTAGGGTAGATTAGTGTCATGTTAGGGTGAAACCAGTAGGGTGGATTAGTGTCACCAGTAGGGTAGATTAGTGTCATGTTAGGGAGAAACCAGTAGGGTAGATTAGTGTCATGTTAGGGAGAAACCAGTAGGGTAGATTAGTGTCATGTTAGGGAGAAACCAGTAGGGTAGATTAGTGTCACCAGTAGGGTAGATTAGTGTCATGTTAGGGAGAAACCAGTAGGGTATATTAGTGACATGTTAGGGAGAAACCAGTAGGGTAGATTAGTGTCATGTTAGGGTGAAACCAGTAGGGTAGATTAGTGTCATGTTAGGGAGAAACCAGTAGGGTAGATTAGTGTCATGTTAGGGAGAAACCAGTAGGGTAGATTAGTGTCATGTTAGGGTGAAACCAGTAGGGTAGATTAGTGTCACCAGTAGGGTAGATTAGTGTCACCAGTAGGGTAGATTAGTGTCACCAGTAGGGTAGATTAGTGTCATGTTAGGAAGAAACCAGTAGGGTAGATTAGTGTCATGTTAGGGTGAAACCAGTAGGGTAGATTAGTGTCATGTTAGGGTGAAACCAGTAGGGTAGATTAGTGTCATGTTAGGGTGAAACCAGTAGGGTAGATTAGTGTCATGTTAGGGTTAAACCAGTAGGGTAGATTAGTGTCATGTTAGGGTGAAACCAGTAGGGTAGATTAGTGTCATGTTAGGAAGAAACCAGTAGGGTAGATTAGTGTCATGTTAGGGTGAAACCAGTAGGGTAGATTAGTGTCATGTTAGGGAGAAACCAGTAGGGTAGATTAGTGTCATGTTAGGGTGAAACCAGTAGGGTAGATTAGTGTCATGTTAGGGTGAAACCAGTAGGGTAGATTAGTGTCATGTTAGGGTGAAACCAGTAGGGTAGATTAGTGTCATGTTAGGGAGAAACCAGTAGGGTAGATTAGTGTCATGTTAGGGTGAAACCAGTAGGGTAGATTAGTGTCATGTTAGGGTGAAACCAGTAGGGTAGATTAGTGTCATGTTAGGGTGAAACCAGTAGGGTAGATTAGTGTCATGTTAGGGAGAAACCAGTAGGGTAGATTAGTGTCACCAGTAGGGTAGATTAGTGTCACCAGTAGGGTAGATTAGTGTCATGTTAGGAAGAAACCAGTAGGGTAGATTAGTGTCATGTTAGGGTGAAACCAGTAGGGTAGATTAGTGTCACCAGTAGGGTAGATTAGTGTCATGTTAGGGTGAAACCAGTAGGGTAGATTAGTGTCATGTTAGGGAGAAACCAGTAGGGTAGATTAGTGTCATGTTAGGGTGAAACCAGTAGGGTAGATTAGTGTCATGTTAGGGTGAAACCAGTAGGGTAGATTAGTGTCATGTTAGGAGAAACCAGTAGGGTAGATTAGTGTCATGTTAGGTGAAGCCAGTAGGGTAGATTATGTTAGTAGGTGAAACCAGTAGGGTAGATTAGTGTCATGTTAGGTAAGAAGACCATGTAGGGTAGATTAGTGTCATGTTAGGTGAAACCAGTAGGGTAGATTAGTGTCATGTTAGGAAGAAACCAGTAGGGTAGATTAGTGTCATGTTAGGGTGAAACCAGTAGGGTAGATTAGTGTCATGTTAGGGAGAAACCAGTAGGGTAGATTAGTGTCATGTTAGGGTAAACCAGTAGGTAGATTAGTGTCATGTTAGGGTGAAACCAGTAGGTAGATTAGTGTCGTGTTAGGGGTGAAACCAGTAGGGTAGATTAGTGTCATGTTAGGGAGAAACCAGTAGGGTAGATTAGGTGTCATGTTAGGGAGAAACCAGTAGGGTAGATTAGTGTCATGTTGGTGGAGAAACCGGTAGGGTAGATTAGTGTCATGTTATGGAGAAACCAGTAGGGTAGATT
>NW_026283326.1:0-1098 GCF_023373465.1 Oncorhynchus keta | reverse complement strand
TAGTTATGAGGACATGTCTTTAATATGGTTCAGGTTAGTTATGAGGACATGTCTTTAATACGGTTCAGGTTAGTTATGAGGACATGTCTTTAATATGGTTCAGGTTAGTTATGAGGACATGTCTTTAATATGGTTCAGGTTAGTTATGAGGACATGTCTTTAATATGGTTCAGGTTAGTTATGAGGACATGTCTTTAATATGGTTCAGGTTAGTTATGAGGACATGTCTTTAATCGTTAATATGGTTCAGGTTAGTTATGAGGACATGTCTTTAATATGGTTCAGGTTAGTTATGAGGACATGTCTTTAATCGTTAATATGGTTCAGGTTAGTTATGAGGACATGTCTTTAATATGGTTCAGGTTAGTTATGAGGACATGTCTTTAATATGGTTCAGGTTAGTTATGAGGACATGTCTTTAATATGGTTCAGGTTAGTTATGAGGACATGTCTTTAATATGGTTCAGGTTAGTTATGAGGACATGTCTTTAATATGGTTCAGGTTAGTTATGAGGACATGTCTTTAATACGGTTCAGGTTAGTTATGAGGACATGTCTTTAATATGGTTCAGGTTAGTTATGAGGACATGTCTTTAATATGGTTCAGGTTAGTTATGAGGACATGTCTTTAATACGGTTCAGGTTAGTTATGAGGACATGTCTTTAATATGGTTCAGGTTAGTTATGAGGACATGTCTTTAATCGTTAATATGGTTCAGGTTAGTTATGAGGACATGTCTTTAATACGGTTCAGGTTAGTTATGAGGACATGTCTTTAATATGGTTCAGGTTAGTTATGAGGACATGTCTTTAATATGGTTCAGGTTAGTTATGAGGACATGTCTTTAATACGGTTCAGGTTAGTTATGAGGACATGTCTTTAATCGTTAATATGGTTCAGGTTAGTTATGAGGACATGTCTTTAATACTGGTTCAGGTTAGTTATGAGGACATGTCTTTAATATGGTTCAGGTTAGTTATGAGGACATGTCTTTAATACGGTTCAGGTTAGTTATGAGGACATGTCTTTTATACGGTTCAGGTTAGTTATGAGGACATGTCTTTAATACGGTTCAGGTTAGTTATGAGGACATGTCT
>NW_026283325.1:0-1591 GCF_023373465.1 Oncorhynchus keta | reverse complement strand
GAGTTTCAGAGGAATAGAGAGGGATGAAGAGAGGAGGATAAGATAAGGGAGTTCTCTTGTTGTTCCAGAGGAATATAGAGAGGGGTGAAGAGAGGAGGATAAGGTAAGGGGAGTTCTCTTGTTGTTCCAGAGGAATAGAGAGAGGGATGAAGAGAGGAGGATAAGATAAGGGGAGTTCTCTTGTTGTTCCAGAGGAATAGAAAGAGGGATGAAGAAAGGAGGATAAGGTAAGGGCAGATCCAGAGGAATAGAGAGAGGGATGAAGAGAGGATACGGTAAGGGTAGTTATCTTGTTGTTTCAGAGGAATAGAGAGAGGGATGAAGAGAGGAGGATAAGGTAAGGGGAGTTCTCTTGTTGTTCCAGAGGAATAGAGAGAGGGATGAAGAGATGAGGATAAGGTAAGGGCAGTTTCAGAGGAATAGAGAGGGATGAAGAGAGGAGGATAAGCTCAGGGCTGTGCTCTTGTTGTTCCAGAGGAATAGAAAGAAGGATGAAGAGAGGAGGATAAGGTAAGGGCAGATCCAGAGGAATAGAGAGAGGGATGAAGAGAGGATACGGTAAGGGTAGTTCTCTTGTTGTTCCAGAGGAATAGAGAGAGGGATGAAGAGAGAATGATAAGGTAAGGGGAGTTATCTTGTTGTTTCAGAGGAATAGAGAGAGGGATGAAGAGAGGAGGATAAGGTAAGGGGAGTTCTCTTGTTGTTCCAGAGGAATAGAGAGAGGGATGAAGAGAGGAGGATAAGGTAAGGGGAGTTTCAGAGGAATAGAGAGGGATGAAGAGAGGAGGATAAGATAAGCGGAGTTCTCTTGTTGTTCCAGAGGAATATAGAGAGGGGTGAAGAGAGGAGGATAAGGTAAGGGGAGTTCTCTTGTTGTTCCAGAGGAATAGAGAGAGGGATGAAGAGATGAGGATAAGGTAAGGGGAGTTCTCTTGTTGTTCCAGAGGAATAGAGAGAGGGATGAAGAGAGGAGGATAAGGTAAGGGCAGATCCAGAGGAATAGAGAGAGTTTATAATAGCATTAATATTGTACACAGAAAGCTGCTGGAGCCAGCTCCCAGGGCACTGGTTGAGAGAATGCCAAGAGTGTGCAAAGCTGTCATCAAGGCAAAGAGTGGTTACTTTGAAAAATCTCAAATATAAAATAGATTTTGATTTGTTTAACACTTTTTTGGTTACTACATGATCCCATATGTGTTATCTCATAGTTTTGATGTCTCCACTATTATGTAGAAAATAGTTTTAAAAAATAAGAAAAACACTGGAATGGTATATCAATTCTTTTGACTGGTAGTGTATAGGTATAGGTCTGTAGCAGTTTGGGTTACGAGTGTCCCCCCCTTTGAAGAAGGGGATGACCGCAGCTGCTTTCCAATCTTTGGTAATCTCAGACGACACAAAATAGAGGTTGAACAGGCTAGTAATAGGGGTGGCAACAATTTCGGCAGATCATTTTAGAAAGAAAGGGTCCAGATTGTCTAGCCCGGCTGATTTGTAGGGGTCCAGATTTTGCAGCTCTTTCAGAATATCAGATGACTGGATTTGGGAGAAGGAGAAATGGGGAAGGCTTGGGCGAGATGCTGTGGGGGTG